>NW_024962252.1:76061836-76269637 GCF_019238085.1 Lagopus leucura | reverse complement strand
AAAAAAAAAAAAAAAAAAAAAAAAAAAAAAAAAAAAAACACCAAACACTACCACAACACTCAACCATTCATAATTACACCCAAAATGTTTGCCACCACAAGTACAACATTTTACTGTTTGTTAGGGAAGTTGTTTCTTCAGCTGCTAACAGGCAGAGGCTATATATCGGACAGTAATGCAATTGTGCCCACAGAACTACTGTATTGTACCAGCATAGCAGAGGACTTGTTGAAATAGAAAGTAGAATGACTCCCCATTTCATTTGAAGATTCATTCTGTGACTCATCAATATTTCAGCTAATCCTGCTGCCTAGCCAAGGTCTTGATTATTTATTTATTTGTTTGTTTTAGCAAGCATGTCCCTGAATGGTCCCATTCATTAAATCCAGTCCAGGATGGGTAGAACATTGCAGTGGTGTGAAACGTGTACAAATAAATCATACATTGAGTCACTGTACATTTCCTCATGGTGTTATGCCTTCTCTTGCTGCAGATCACATTGCTGGTTAACGCAGAGCACACCGTGGACCTAAACAGCAGCTCTTCCTCTACAGAAGAGATCAGGGGATGAGATGAGGGCCAGAGCAACAAGGACATGGGGCTCAGGGCAGGGATCCCACAGCAGCAAGCGGGAGCGCTGCACGATTTAAAGGAGGCTGCTACCACCTGCTGGAGAAAGTGCAAATGGAAACGGAAAAGAGGAAACCAAAGGTTTAGCGAGCCACTTCAGGCAAGAGCTGGAAAGCGCCGCTCTGCGTATGGTCAGGCTACCGACCCTTCACCAGGATATTTGGGATTGGCAAAGCTGCTATAGAAACTCGAGCTGCCAATAGGTAAATAAGCGAGATCACCATGGAGGTTATGCCCATGTTTTGGATAAGCTACAAAGCGGCGGCCACCTGCAAACTCTCAGCGGTAGCTCAAGGCAGCAGTATTGCAACGAAACCTCAGGCCTCGCAAGTGAACGAAACTCAGAATTTAATTCTTATGCCTGCAGGGGTGACAACCTCCCACAGCGACTGTCTGATTGCTTGGCACAAGTCCGTTAGCCACTGACATGAAAGGAAAAGCCAAAGCACATCTCCATAGAGCTGGTGCCACCTCAGCCCCCCTCTGCAGACAGCAGAGTTGGCACGGTACCTCACACCCTTCATCTGTCACAACAAAAATGGAGTGCCTTTGCTCTGGAAGATGGAACTGCTCCTTAACACCTTTACTAGCAGCATCTGGGCCTCCCATTTTATATTAATAATTAACATTAACATGACTGAAAACTAACATTCAGATCTGGGGGATTCTGGGTTGAGTGAGCCATTGGCTAAAATCATCCTCTGGGCCATGAAGATAAGGAGGATCCCTCAGCTGGTCCCTGCCTTTCTGCTGGCCAGCTGAAGCCCTGCTTTGGCCAACAGCTCTGAACAGCACAACTCAAGATTTGGATATCCTCTGCAAAAGACTTCTTGCTCGTTTTACAGTAGTGTGAGGATTTGTTTAGTCTGTAGGCTGCAAGATGACCAGATACCTCCCATGACCTCATCTGCATCTGGCCCCTCAATTATCAGGCCAGGAGGAGATAATGCTGATTCCTGAAGAGCCCTGAAGAGTCAGACAACACCAGCACAGCCTTTAGAGAGCAGTGCCAGTGGGAAGACAGCAAAGAGATGTAGCCTGCCTACCTCCAATATGCACTGTAATGGCATTTTATAGCTGAGACCAGAAAATGTAGATTTTCTTTCCGTGAGTCTAAGGATGGGTCTATTTATTCTCAGATCCCAAGTACCTAATAATCAAAGATGTGCATCACACACCTAAATAAACGTGAGTCTAAGCCCAAGTCTCAAAGCTCTGAGATTCTCTGTAAAATAGAAGCACCAGTACTCCCTTTCTCCCATTCTCTTCTATTAAGTTATAAAATTACCACAGCAGTGCCAGAGTCTTGCTGTTTGTACTCACACCACAAAGGGGCTCTGTTTCCAGTCAGAGCTAGAAATTGTTGCAGCAGGGTGGGAAGCTCTCGACTGTCCATTGCTATCCAGAGCTCTTCCCACAGGAAGGTATGGTGCATAGACTCTGTAGGGTCAAGACCATCTAGGTCCCGTTGCATTCCAGGCTCACTAGTCTATGTCCTCATACCCCAAAACCCTCCTGTTTACCTGGCTCCCGTGTAGAAGTTTCTCAGCCTGTCTCTACAGGTCAGAAATATATCCTTTTGACCTCAGAGAACCAGCCTCGGCTATACTATATTCCTTTTGAATCATTAATGCCTGTGCTGCCCTTGAAAAAGAGAAGGCTACCAAGAGGTAGTGAAGGGAAAGGGTGTAATGTTGCTTTTCCTCATCATCAATGAGACTTTCTAACCCTTCTGGCTGCAGCTGCACCAAACACAGACCTTTGAACTTTGAGGTCCATGGAATGATCGTCTTTTTGTCCATATTCAGCAGAGGCACCTGGAGCTACAGGCTCAGCCTGCTCCCTTGACGTACTTTACACACCACAAGTTGTAGCAAACACATCCTCCCACCATAGTAGTCACCATCTATGCAACGTTGTGAGCTGCTCTCACCTGTTCTGTGGCTAAAAAAGATCCAAACATGGTCTGTCCACGTGCTTTGTGTCTTCTTGTCTGCCATTTTTTTCACTCAGAGAGTGATAAAGCATCTGGGCAAGCCTGGGGGTAATAGCTTCAGCACCTGTAGAGAATTGGATTAAAAGGCCTTTGGAACCAGAAACAGCTATTTTTCTTAGGGACCACGCAAAGGCAAGCAGAAAGACCTCCACTGACTGTGCAGAGGGCCTTGAAGTAGCTAAATTTCCCTTTTGGATGGCAAAGAAATCACAGTCAAGCAATGAGCAAACACTACCAGATCTATATTACACCCAAAAACATACAGTCCTCAATGCTCTCAAACAAGGAGTGGCTACCCAGGTGCAAAGTCAATAGGTAGGGTGTCTCCATATAGAAAAAAAAAAATAGATGGCAGACAGGCATAGAAATGTTTACAGTGCAGGGTGGAAAGGAATATCAGTGCTCTGCCTGATTTGCATTTGAAGGGTTTCACTTCCTTTTGCCAATTGTGACTCTCTCAGTTACCACCAGAGGACACCAAGTTCCTATATTTTCTCTTCTGAAAACAGGACGTAAGCAGCCCCTTCGGCTGGGAATGGGGAAAAAACTCTTCTGGCAGTGGAGCTGTAGTTCAGGCCCTCAGAAGAAGAAGCCCAGAACTGGGAAGCCACTGCTGTCCACTGGTGTGATAGCCATAGTTCTGTGTCTGCCCTTACAGTAGGAAGCCAATTTCAAGCTTGCATATTTCCAGGGACTGTGTGCTTTAAAAACCAGTAATAACACAAAAAAATATCACTGATTCAAACCAAACCGATGATCAGAGACCAAAAGCCACTGCCAGCTGAACAGATGCTCTTATTCCCTGTTTTCATTGAACGAGCCTTCCAAAATTCACAGCTTTGCCAGGCTTCATCCTGACATTTCAGCTGAACATTGCAAGAATGTCATCAAACGCTAGAGGCCTTTGTTTTTGAGACAGGAAGGCTGGGCTCTGGAAACAGCTATGGGTGCAGGCATGGGCCTGTGCATAGGATTTTCTGAACAATTAATCTGCACGCTATTATTTCAAGTGATCTCAATAAATTGCAAAAGCCGCTCAGAATCAACTGGATAAAATTCAATAAAAACACAACAAAGCACTGTGATTGGGAAGGAGAAATTAACGACTAAGGAAAAATGGATTAAGCAGCAGCACTGCACAAAAGTGTCTGAGAGTGGATCATGTAATACATATGAGTTGATGGTATACTGCTCTTGCAAAATAAATTAATAAGTAAATGATGCAGGATATGGTAATGGAGTCATAAGTATGTCACCGAAGGTCACTGTTATGCTTTATCCTAAAGAGTGCTCACCAATGCTAAACGTTGCACCAAATGTGGAGTACTGCACTTTGAAAAAAATAGAGTAGACCAACCAGCCCAGAAGGAATCTTCTGAAATCACGAGGACAGCTGCATTCAGCATTTCCACGAGGGGGCTGAGAAAGAGGACAGCCTTTCCCAACACAGGAAGCTGTTCTAGTAAACGGCAGTTAACGTGGGTCTCTTTTACCTAGCAACTCAGATGACACAGAGAGGGGACAAAATCAGTGGAGCAAAGATAAGACACTAAGCTAGGTGCCTGTCAGGGTTTCATCCCAATAGGCATCTCTTCTTACATAAGAGGGAAGGCACACAGGTGGGGGATGGGAGGGGTCATGAGTTTTGATGTGATGGTGACAAGCTGGAAACTTGCTTTAAGAGGAGGAATGGTCCTTTTAACACAACAAAGTGGCACACCCAGTGCATACAGACCACACCTACTGGAGCCAGCTTCCACAGGGTTGTTTGTACAGCAAGCAAAGGAGAAAATGGAGATTGGAGATGCAACTTCCTTTTTGCCCATTCCTCCCCCAGGTCAAACTGACCTTATGAATAGCACGGCAAGGCTGTACATGTATTGCTGCTTTCTGCAGCTCCTGAGGACTTTTGCAGTCCTCGTAGACTCACAGCTGCTATCACATTCTTTCTACTCAGACCTGGTTTCCATCAAGCACCTCAACAAATTTGGGCATGTCCCCATTCAGCCAAGACCTTAAAAACATGCTTAAATTTAAGTGTGAGCTTCAAACAAAGCATATATTTAGCAACTTCTGCAAATGAGCCCTTAGCTTTAAAATACACACATAGATAAAATGATTGTTCACTCCAGCTAGATTCAAATGCTTTCCTGAGGCTCCTTTAAAGAGTCTACCACCTCTCTGACACTGAAATAGATGCCTTGCATAAGAATATTCCTGCTTCCTCTCTGCTGCAACTCATCAGCTCTTCCCTGCTCCAGGGCACGTACCTCTAGGGATAGATGAGATCTATTCCTGCTAGTTACTATGCAGAGCTAGATCTCAGCAGCAGCGATAAAGACCTTTGCACATCCTAGCTTGCTTGCTGATACTTCCCTTTTCTCTGGAATTCATACTCCTCACCCGCCCTCACTCCCTTCCCCCTTCCCCAGTTGCTCATACTTCTGGAAAGATGACTGAGGGCTAACTAATGACTAAGGCGCTGCTGCACGTCATCGCCTGTCTGCTGCACGAAGGGGTGAACAAGTTCGTTTGTCCACAGGTTAAAGTAAGGTTGCCATCCAAAGACAGAGAATGTAATTGGGAGACCAAGCAGTGGGAAACCTGCCCTTTCTTCTTTCTTGTCTGGAGCATTTAATTTCTCTTGTTTTCTTCACTGCATACAACGCTTTATGCCTGCACAGCATCTTTCAAGCGAGGATCTTAAAGGACTTCACAGGCCTTAATTAAACCTCATAAATCCCTAATTGATAGATGAAAACTCTGAGTCACAAAAAGGTGAAGGGATGTGCTCAGAGTGCAGCAGTGAGTCAGTTGCAGAGCATGGAGCAGGGCTATGTTGCTCCCAGCCTGGTACTACTCTACATCCTCCCCACTCATGGGACATCACGGATGAGGATCTGCTCAGAAAGCACAGCAACAGCTGCCTGTCACTGATCTGAAGGGCCAGTTGATCCACAGCAGAGGTCATGCTGCAATTGCATTTGGCACCAAAGTGCCCCAGAACAGGCCAAGAGTGGAGGCAGGAGCACTGTATAAACCCAGAGGACAGAGAGTCGCAAAGGCTCATGCCACACAGCACAGGCGCAGCACCAGCAAAGGAGTGAGACACCAGAAGCAGCCAGTGGCATGGCCACTGCTGAGGGTCTCCCACTGAAAGCCTTCCTTGTCCGTGGCTTCTGCTCCTGGTTCCCTCTGCAGCCAGGGAGGTCCAACCACCCCAGTCCTTGCTGACCCTTACCCCAAGACTTGCTCGTGGCCCAGGGCCAAACTAATGACCATTTCCAAAGCTTGAGGTGGTGGGCTGGGCTCACAGAGACCCACACTGCCAGAGGCCTGCACCCAGCTGACATACCTCAGCCAAACTCTCGTCCCTTCTCCCCCCTGCTTCCCTCCCCTGCCTTCGTTTCTGAGCAAGTAGCATGTCAGCTTGGCAGGGCAGGGACCGTCCCGCCTGGGCGTTAGCCTGGTGTGGCCCGGCTGGCCTCCCGCCACCTGCGCTGGGCAAACAGCGTCGGGATGGCGCAGCCCGACCCGCCTCAGTGCCAGTCCCTTATGGTGGACGTTGTCACATACTGCTTTCCAATTATAGCCTTTCAGGGCTGCGACGGCATTTAATTGTCTGAGTTTTATAAACACTGCGCGGCCTTGGCTGACGCCCCAGTTAATGATCCCCTGCAGAAGTGACTTTGGCCGGTCGGACCTTTGCCACACCCGCCAGGGAGGGTGAATTAAAAAAAGGAGAGGGTAAAAACGCAGAAAGGCAACTTAAAAGATGATGCTGCATCTGAGGAAATGAAACATGACTCCCTCCTGTCTGCCAGCAACGTGTGATGCCACTGCTGACACCGACAGCTCTGCAGAGCCAGCAGCAGCCCTCCTGCTCACCCAGTGACTACTGCTGGTAGCAGGACAAGCAGCTTCATTCACCTCCTGCTTCAAACCTGTGTTTCTTTCCTTCAGCATTTTCCCCCTCCTACTGTCAACAAAGAAAGGGAAAAAAACAACAACAAAATCAACCCTCAAAAATGCAAACAGAATGAAGAACGCCACGAGAGTAAATAACCAGGGCATTTATGTTAATGCAACTCACTGAGAGCATCAAAACAATGGAAGAAAAATCTCTGGGTCAAATATACAAACTGATGTAAATCGGGCCTGTTGAATTTCAGTGAAAAGCTGCATATACAGCACATACATATCACCATGTCCTTCCCCTGGCCCCTTTATTAGTGCCTCCTGTCTCAGTGGTGCGAACTTCATTGCATTGGAAAGGGAGCAGATGGCACCTCGCTACGATTTGTACATATGCATCACTAAAGCTCAGCATCTATCTTTGAAAAAAAAAATAATAATAATCGGGCAAACGCACAGCTGCAAGGCGGACTGGGTAATTGTGCAATGCTGGGAACTCTTAGGTAGTTAATAATTATACTCAACCTTCGGTCTAGTTCCTAACAACACCCCTAGGCGTGTCGCTCTTACAGAATAAGGGCACACGCCCTGCTGTGTCTCCTTGCTTAACAGGAACACAAAGTACAGTAGTAGGAGGTGTTTCCTTGAACTCTGAACAATTGGACATTTAAGGATTAATTACTGTTAAGGAGCTTTGGACTGGCAAACACACGAACTCAGCTCTTGGCTGCGTCTCCCAGCCAAGTTCTCTCAGTCATCCTAATTAGACATTCTGATACCATCTTTAATTATATGATCTCACATACTATTTTTTTTTTCCCCTTCTTCTATTATTTTTTTGCACAGAACCTCTGTCCTGTGCAGCATGCTGAGTAGGAGGGAAGCACCCATCTGGCAGCACAGCAGAGACTGGACCACGTTCCACTGGGACCAGCAGCCCTCCTGAGAGCTGCCCAGGGCTATCACAGCAGGGAGGAAAGTGCCCAACCACTGCAGGCAAGACAAGACCCATTCCTGTATTTGTCGGTATTGACTGCAGCCTGCCTGGAAAAACGTCTGCGCCTCACAGCACCCCGCGCCAGCCGCCACAAGTGCGTGTGCACGCACATGTATACACACACACAGCCTCTGCTGTACACACCTTGATCTTGTTGAAACAACAGGAGGAGCAGAGTGCATGTTGTTAATGCTTTTCACCTCGATAAACACTGCACCGCTGGGGCGACGCTCCTGCGTCCCAACTTGCAGCACCCAGTGGTTCTGGGGGCTGGGAGCCTGCCAAAAGCTGTTCCTCATACAGGCTGGTCCTGCTGCACAGCAGCCTCCTTCCTCAGATGGGGCCTGGCCATGGCCTGGAGTCGCTAACTCAGTGCTGTGTTGGCTTCTGCCAGCAGCCATTTGCTGCCCATCACTGTGGCCCCACTCTGGAGGTGTGAGGAGAGTTTTGGGAGCTGTGCTTTCAACCGAAATGCTGTGGCTGCTCTGGAAACTCTATGCTCTGAGGTCAGCTGAGGTTCACTCAGCTGAGGAACTCCTTAAATGGTAGTCTTGCTTTAAAGCCTGCTCTCATTGTTCCACAATGCAGTGAGGAGATGGACAGTGGAGTGCTTGTCGAGATGCTTATTGAGACCTTTTTGTGAAGGCCAGACCCTGCAACAAGGCATGGAGATGGGGGCCAGGAGAGCAATGGCACTTTCACCCCTCATCGCCCTGGCCCCTTCGTTGGGCCAGCCCACTGGCAATGGCTCCAAGACCCACCCCTGCCTCTACCTGCCAGCAGAGCTGGCTGGCCCCAGCAGGAGGGCTCTCGTGCACGCCCCATGCTCTTTGGCTGGGGAGCCTGGTGCGCGTCCCAGCAAGGTCTCTGCCCAACATCCTGGGGGTCTGGGCCTGCCCCAGTGCAGCCAAGTGCTTTGCCACCTCTTCCAAAATGTGAGAGGAAGAAAGGGAGACCTGCCTGTCTCAGACTGGCAGCGTTATCCACACTGGGAGGAGCCCTCCTCACAGCTCCTTGGCGTTCCTCACTAATTCAGAGTCAACATAATGGGGGCCAAGGTGGCGCCATTGATCCTGCTGGGCAGGCAGAGCCAGGCCTCAGTAGGGATTAGTAATGACTTTCTTCCCCCATGGCACTGGGTCACGCGATTCAGCCCTCCACATTGCTCCATGGTGGAAATGGTTCTCCTCCCTCCCCACCACCAGCAGGGTGCCTCTTGGAGCAAGGGCAGCAGCTGCACAGGGAAATCAAAGGTTCCTGCCAACCAAAAAACAGTTGCGCAGCAACAGTATGGCACTCAAGCATACTCTGAAAAGAATTCCCTGGGATCTCAGCCCCCCAGGACAAGCAAATCCATCTAGTCACAGATCCCCTACAGTCAAAGTGCATCTCTGATCTCTGGGGCTGTGTGTTGCCCACACCTTTACTGCACAGCCCCTTTGCCTCCATGCCACCACAGCGCAACCTGCATCCTTGCAGCTGCTGTGGAAGGTCTGGCCTGAGGCAACCTTTTCTGCAGCAAACCTCCTCTCAAATCAGCATGACAGGAGCAGAGAGGAAGAGCACCAGGGCAGGATGAGCACCCATCTCAGCTGCAGGTGCTGACCAGAGCTGACAAAAGGTCAGGAGAAGCACCTGAAGCTGAAGTTCTGAAGGTGTCACTCTCCTTTCCTATTCCCTCCTTCACTCGACAGACAGTGTCACAGACAGATCTCCATTTCCTCAGTTGCCAGAAATGCAGAAGGTAATTAGATACCAATATGGCCTCAGAACATTGCTCAGAGTAGAGATTTAATCACAGTCCTCATGGCATATAAACACAACATTCAAATCAAGGCTACAACAGGCAGCTAACGTCTCTCATAACCCCCGTGACCTGTAGCAGGTAGGGAGGAGCAGAGGATTGCAGCCATCCAAGTTCTCACAAGCCCAGAATAAAGGCTGTAGTGATTGGTTCCTGCTCTTGTTGCCCATGGCTGATGCTCATGAGACCTGGCTTTGAAAGTCAAAGCAGGGCTGTGTCCGGATGGGTGGCAGGGCGATCCAAAGCATGGAGGGACCACAAGCTCACCTTTTCCCCTAGGTTACTGGAGACATCTGGGGGTCTCTGGCTTATATCTTCTCTTTTAAGCCCCCAGGCTGGTGTCTGGTTCTAATGCTGTTAACATGAGATAAACAGTTTTCCTGTTGCATTTCAGAGTAGTAATACGACATAAGCAGGCTAAATATGAATTCAGTGAATGCACTTTCAGTCCATGTTAGAGCATCCAACACTTGAATGACTTGAGCTCCTCAAGGGAAAAGCACTGATTTATTTCTTCCCTCTGCCCAAAACAAATTTTGTCCCCTGCCATGGATGCTCATATTTATAACCACCACCAGTGTGTCTGATCTCTGGGACTCCAGTTAGGGTTACAGAAAGAAGGTGAGGGGACCAGGAGTAGCACACACACTGACAGATTCTAACTGACCTGTGCACTCACCTAGGCTCACTAGCTATAGATCCACGTTTACCTTCCCAGGAAACTCAAAGAACAGCTTTTCCCGAGAGAAGAAAAACAGTAGGAAAGCCTGCAAAAGGCAGACAGGCAGCGGTTACTGGCACTGCCTATGAACTTACAGAGCTGAACAGTCATTTGTGGGATGCAAGCTGTAGATCACAGCCATGTAAGGCCTGTCTCCCTGTCTTCCCCCACACTCATCTGTGGAATGGAGCATGCAAACTAAGAGAAATCTGAGACTCACACTGTGGTATGCTGAACAGTTTACATTCTTGTCTGCCATGATATCTTCCTCCCAGCCTAGTTCTTATCTGTTTGACCTCACATAGCCAGCATCAAAAAAGCTGATATTTAGTACAGAGGAATTCTACTGTTCATATGTGATAGTGATGCAAAGAAGGAAGAAATATGCCTGCAATATACTACTTCTGGACTACGTGGAGTCAAAAGCAGACACACAGTGCTGGAGATTGTCTATGCCTAGTCTACCCTCTGCTCAGCAAGTTGCTCAGTCGTTTTCATTCAGGCTTTGAATACCTCCAAGGGCTGAGATTCCACAACATCCCTGGAAGATCTGTGCCAGTGTTGGACTACCTTCACTGTGGAAAAGCTCTTTTCATTTCTTTGTAGAGATTTGTGACCATCAGTACTCCTAGGGGGAATCTGACTTTGTCTTCTTTGCTCCCTCCCCCCATCAGGTACTCACACACATCTGTGAGACCCTCCCCAAGCTTTCTTGTCCCAAAGCCTCTCCTCCCTGCCTTGCCCTCTCTTCTGCAAGGAAAATCTTTCTGATGTGTTCTGGATCTCATTGCCCTGGAACTCATGTGAAAAACTTCCTTCTAAACCTCAGTCTTACAAGAGCATGCCAACAACTTCCACCCAAGGTTATAATCTATTTGTATTGCTTCTTATGCTAACAGTGGCTAAACACTGCTGAGTAGGGCCTCACTAGTGCCACATGAGGCACAGCAAAAAACCCAGCACTGTTGCAGTGGAACTCAAGAACTTGTTATGACAACATGAAGATCCTTCAAGAGGATCAGGTCACAGACATCAGTAGAAACATAAGTCGGGTTTTTTTTTCCTTTTCAAAAATGCATCATTTGTTCCACTTCAGTGTATCTGATGCAATACCCGTGTCACAGTTTTCCTCTGTCACATCCTTCCCACATGACAGTGGAAACATCACTTCAAACCAGCATTCTGGATGCTCTCCTTTCCCCCACACTCCCACTCCAGATCTACTTGCCATTAAGCTTGCTTAAAGTTTAGCACATGCTTATTCTTTCCACTGGCTGCAAAATTTCTGCAGTATTCCTGTAACTGCTCCTACAGATTCTAGACCAAGTAAAAGAAGGAAAAAGAAAAAACAAACCACCATCAAAACCCCCTCATCTGACGTCACATTGCCACCTCTGGTTTTGATACATTCAGGTCACTCCTCTGGGTTTGTTCTTGCCATAAAAGCTCTGGTTGGGTCTCTCCTCCACTGAGGAGCAGCAGAGAGCACAAGCTTAACTACACCAGGTGTGTATAGAAAGAAACCTCTGAACCTTTAAGATCAGGCTGCCCTCCCATGCTTTCCAGAGATTAACCTTTTTTCTTGATACTTCACTCAGAAATGTGACTGTGAGGAAAATTCAGGGACAAGTCTTGTGCAAAGGGGAAGGAACAGGCAAAAGGGAGTTGGGATCACCTCTTAATGCATGTACACAGTAAATACGCCATCGGGCCATCAACTCATCATGATACAAGCATTGTAACAGATGGTTTCTGTGTCCTTTCTTTGCAGAAGGAACAGGCACCCTCCTGTCCAGCACAGTTCCACCAGGGAGCAAACAGCTGTCCCACAATAACACCCAGGTCCCTCACTTGCGCAACAAGATCTGGGCATTGCAGGGTGGGGGGAGATGAGCCTGTTTCCAAACAAGGGGGAATTCCCTACATGGAGCAAAGATCTAAATAAAAGAAGATGAGGATGTTGGGAAAAACACAACTTCCGTGTCAGTGTGATAGAATTCAGCCTCCCCCAGCTAGAAGACCGGCGGAAAATGGTTTGCTTGGTTGTGTAATTTCATCCTTCAAAACCAAATTATGGCACCTGGTGTGGACATTCCAGCACCTGTAAGCTAACGATGACAAAAGATCGTTGCAACCAGTTGGTGCTGGGAAGAAATCAGGTAGGAGGCCTAGTCTTGCAAATAGCATTTGCAGACAAACAACATTAACCCCTTTGGAAGGTCACTGCCAGCTACCAGGACCTTAGGGAGCACTTCAGGGTGGCAGGAGGCAGGCAAGGATGTATCCTTCTGCTTGTCATTTTGGGAAGTGAGCAGGGATTGCTGCCAGAGGAGCCGGTTTGACAGACCTTGGGGCTGGCCCATATGCACCAGTGTAATGGCAAAGCCCTTGGTGAGGCAGGAATCGCTTCAGGCATTCCCCTTCAAGAAAGCTTGCATGTAGTAGGAGATCAAATGGGGACTCCGCTACGCCTGAGGCTCTGTGGAGACAGATATTAAAAGATGGGTCCTTCAGCAAATTTCCTTATGATTGCCACCCCCTCACCCCCAAAGAATAACTACTTTTCCTTCAGCTCCACCAGGATAAGTAAATTTGGAAGAAGCCTCCCAGAGGCTTTTCCTCACCCTCTGCATCCTCAGCACCATGGGGCACCCCGAAGTTGTCTCCGGCTCTACAGCCTGTGCTGTCCTACAACAACTTCATGTCAGCTTTCCTACAACACGGATTCCTGACTGCTGAGCTCACTTCACGCAGGCATGTGCACGTATTCCCCATTCTGGTGACTGATACCTTCAGCATTCCCCATGACTTCACAAATATTTCCATATACAAGCCACATAACTTGCACCGACATCTCTCATCACCTTCCCCTATGGCACTGTGAGAACACAGAGTGAAAAAAGAGAGAGGACAGGGACCAGCAGGAAGCCAAAGCAGACATTACTCCTAAGGAAATCCATGAGTAACGAGCACCTTGGCCCGACGCCATGTTGGCTAACAATGACTCACCCAACATCTCCTCCCCACCACAGTATTTTTACTTGAATATGACATCCTCCACTCCTAACCTGCAGTGTCTGGGTTTCCTCCGCTCCAGACTGCAGCTTTTCCCAGGTGAGCAAGACAATCCTGTATTAACCTCCTTCTCTCTGCCAGTGAAGCAGCCATGGTGTCCACCCCACCCCAAGCTTTCAGAGCAGAAGCTTTGAGTCTTTCTGGCTGAAGCAGTGGATTAAAAAATAAAATAATAAGGTCACCTCAGCATGCATTTTCTGGCTCTATTCCTTTCTTTTTGAAGCAAAGAAGAAAGGATTAATGCATTATTTGCCTTTTAGCCCAGGTGGTCTGCTCTGCTAGCCTCTGCCCAATTTACCATTGTTGCTGCTAACAGCTGTCTAGATTGCAGCTGCTCTAATGAAAGAAACACTGAAATGTACTACAGCCAGGCACCTGGCAATGCTGTACCCATTTGTTCATATCGAAGGAACATGCGAGCTTTTAATTGTTCATGGCAAAGGGAGCCTTTTAATGACTTCAATTAACAGAGAGAGAAGAACTCCAGTTAGCTCTTGCTATACAAAAGTGTCCACAATGTCATTAAAACAAGATTTACAAGTGTCATAACTCTCAGCAGCATAGTCAACAATACAGCCAATCATTACAACTGAGCACCAAAGGAGAAGGGGGGGGAACCATCACACCAAGAACAGGAAGGAAAGAAAGGAGAATGGGGGAGGGAGTGCAGAGGAAAAAAGAAAAGTCATTTTTCTTTTCAGTCTAAATTGATTTTATTCTACAAAATACTACTCAGTTAAAATTTTAAAAGCAAAACCATTTTAATATGTTCTTTCTTCCATAGCAGCAAGCTTTCTCTAACAAGCTTTTTGTTTTAGTGCAAATACTGTAGGCCTGTATTACAGTAAAGTAACAAGAACAGAGAAGAGACAGCACCAGAGAGAACACCTCAGAGCTGAGATTCTCCAGGACTGCAAGAATGATACCGAGATCACAACGAGCAAAGAAGGGTTCCAATTCAGTAGTCACCTTTAAGAACCTCCTTGGCAGAAACTATTCCACTGCAGACAAAACAAAACAAAACCCATGAGCTAAAACTTTTGAGGAAAAAAAGATGATGGTGCCCCCAAACCTTCAACAATCCTCATGGTAGCATACTAATCGCTGAGGCTCAAGTCCATCTCTGACACCCACTGTGCAGCAGCAAAATGCTACCGATGCTTTCCATTTCCCCAGGGACATGGAACCAGAATCCCTTTTTATGTCTGAGGATCTTAAAGTAGACTTTAGTGACACTAGTAACTTATCGCTCTAATAAAGATGCACTATCCCTTATTGATGTTACTTTGAACTACACAGTATATCAAGATATATACAACATTTTATCCTCTCACTGAGCAAAAACAATTGGATACTTATTTTCTACACATTTTAATATGGTTTTAATATCAAGTAACCACAAACAAGAAAGTGGAATAACCCTTTAATCATACAGGATAGGAGGGGAACAATTAAGTAAAACAGTATGGAACTTTATTATTATCTTGTATTCTGAGATTTCTCCTCAACTCCACCTACTGTTCACAGAGGAATGATAATGCATCTTTAGAAACATTTTTTTTTCTTTTTTTTTTTCTTTTTTTTTTTAACATTTAATACAGACAGTGAAGCCCAGAATCTTTTATTTAAAGAATCAAAAAAAAAAAAAAAAACCAACCTAAAAAAAGAAGAAAATTGGAATATTTTTAATGCTTTCTTTATTATATCCAAGTCTTGAACAAGAAAAAAAAAAAGATGTAAACATGATAAATAAATAAGAAATAAAATGTAGATTGTTCCCCTCACCTCTTAAAATGTTTGACTTGGCCTTCCTAATGAAAATGAACTTCTAAGTGTCATAACAATAAGATTTCTTACATTTCAGAAGTCTTTCTTGGAATGAAAGGAAAAAAAAAAAATCAAAACAAAAAGCAGAAAAGCAACAACCAAACACCAGGAATGCAAGTTGTGAGGATGTTAAATTAATGGCGGGCAGATCTGCTGGAGCAGGCACAGAACGGCTGCCTGCCAATAAATAATAAGATACCAGGGAGGAGAGAGGTGTCTTAGGTTTGTTTTTGTTTTCTTTTCATTTAGGATAAAGGCCAGGTGGATCCTACATACAGTAAGCAGCAAAATTAAAGGTTCAGATGAACTAAATAGATCATTTAAATAATAATTATAAAAACACAACAGAGAGCTACTGTCCCCAGCAGGTTGGTCCCAAATACCATCACACCACAAGCAGTTTGAGACTAACCCATCTCCACACCTAAGAGAAAGGAATGGATGAAGGCAGTGCCACAACCAGGGAGGGAGGAAGGAAGAACGAGGGCAAAACTGGAATGCTGAACATCGCCTGGAAGCCAAGCGTCTCCTTCAAGCAGCTGCTACTGCCGCTCCTAGTTGGGCACTGATTAACTTCAGATGTTGCTGGATGTTTCACTGGGCCAGTCACTAGGGGGTCACTTCAATACCAGCTGAAATTCCCAAGGCCTTTTTCTATCAACTTCCACAACTTCTGCTCAGAAACTGACCCAACATCCCCAGTACGTGCAGAAGAACATGGAGACATTGTACGTTTAGGAATCTCTGGGGAAGGTACTCAAGGCAAATACAGTTTGTGGAGTGGGGAAGACACTCAATTCCCAAAAGCACACCAGTAAACCTGTAAAGAATTACAGAGGGCCAGAACAAAACAGCAGGAGACTTCAAGCTGTACCTGTCTGCGAGCAACTAAACAAAGGTAATGCTGATCCACTAAATACAAAAGGCAGAAGACCAGCGAGCCCAACACAGACATCCTCTCAGAGGTTTGAGGGAGAGAACAGGCAGGCACAAGGTATTCAGGGCTCTTTCAAGTAGCAGAAAGTGATTGTCTTTTCAGGGCAGTTTCAAATTGCTCCCCACCAGTACCACAGGACAAAAAAGGGGATGTTCCTGTCCTACTACTGAGAAGATCAATGACAGGTCAACACGCAGTGGGCATGAGCCAGTTGCAGCTCCTTCCAGAAACAATTCAGGGAGCAAAAGCTAAGGTAGGAGTCACTGACTTTCTTGGGATACATGCCTCTCCCATGGGGATGGGGAGCAGGTATGGATGACTGGCGAGTCCCTGACATAAGAACTGTCAATTTAGGGAAAAACAAATAAACAAACAAAAAACAAATCACTCAGGTAACTTGTAGAGACCAATCTGGGGCCATCAGAGAAGGACTATGTCAAATGTGATAACAAACATCTCTAGTTGCTAGGATGGCATTTGTAGGCTGGCAGATGTGGGGATAGAGTACAAGGAAGGCCACACCTAAGGGTTTTTTCATAAAGCCTCTACTTTATTACAAAAAAGTTTTGATGATCATGTGAGGGGAGAATTCCTTTATCAACTTTGGTTATTGAAAGAGCTCGATTTGAAACTTCTAGCACTAGATTAACAATGGAAATGTTTAAGCAACAAAGGAAAATCCTGTATTATTGAATCAGTTTTACAAAGGAGAAAGATCAATCATCTTTCTATTGCTGGCAGTTCTTGCAAATAACTCGGTTTAAAATAATAATAATAATTAAAACAAAACAAACAAAAAACAGCCAAATAGTGTCCCTTTGAAATGATTAAAGGAATAGGAAGTGACCAGATTTTGAGGGAATCCAGACCACCTGAGCAAAGGTCTGCCTGCACAAGACTGGGCCCTATTAATTCCCAGTAGAGTTGGCAAGAGCTGCAGCAGTTCAGCATCTCACAGCACTGACCCTGTCATTGCATTTTTATTTCTCCAGGTCCAGCCTGACCAAGAAATTCCCAACTTTCCACCAATTTAAAGACAATAATAACAAAGAAAATCTCACAATAAATAGCTGCCATCACAGCTTCAACAGGCTGGACTAAAGAGCTATCCCCTAAGCAGCTTAACTGGCAAGCAGGGCTATCCTCACGTGCACAAGTTCATGGTTCAACAGTGCCTTGACACCTATGGGAACTGAGCTTGGCTCCAAGCAGGAATAGTTTCACACATCACTGTTCTCAGCAGTGAACTTCAGCACTTTTACCATCTGTGAGCACTTAGTACTAGAAGCCAAGCCCACACGCTGGAGAAGAAAGTGACCCAATGTTGGTGGAAGAGCCCTCTAATTTGCTTTTGGTCTTTAGGCCAGTCAACCCCAGCAAAACCAGATCAACTACACTGCAAATACAAAAAAGCAACAAAAGCCAGAGACCGAGGTGCAAAAAATGATAACTGATTTTTCTCCAATATCAACTTGTCACACCAGATGTTATTAGAACTTCTGCTACACCACTGCTGCCTGGTCAGGAGTGCCTCAAGGCCTGTGCTGTGCTGGAGGCTGGACTCCTGCCTTCCTCCAGCCTTGGAAACTGAGAAGCTCTGAGTAAACTCCACCAGCAAGTATCAACTGTGTGGAAGCGTGCCGCCGTGTTTCCCAACAAGGAAAGTCATCAAGGGCACAACAAAATCCCTTCACCCTCCTAACCACTGCCAGTCTCCACAGCACTACCTCTTTTGGTATTATGTTCTGCAAATATTACCAAGGAGAGGGGACAACTTTACTAACAGGAAGATACCAGCATCTGAGTCAGGGGCCCTGATGGGAAGGAAGATGCAATACTCCCTAGAGAACGGGCAGCCCAGGAGAACTACACAAGTCCAGCAGCAGATTTGGTATTACCAAACTGTGGCTAAAATCCTGCCAAAAACACTGCTAAGTGCCAACTCAGCAGCTTTTCTGATGCCACTTCGGCCCTGAGATGCTAACTTGGCTTTTGAGGAGCCCAAGGGGATAAGTATATCTACTTGTTAAGAAAAAAAAGTCCTCCACGTGAGCCTCCTGTTCTCTCCGTTCATGGTGTCTGTGTCACAGATAATGAGCTCTGCCCTTGCCACTGAGCCCTTTAGCTCCTCTTGGTCCCCCTCTCACCAGGCATCCCCTTCCCAGCTAGGCAACCGTGCATGTTTCCCACAGCCTGTCCCAAGAAAGATCCTAACAAGACTTTAGAGTACAGATCAACTGGATGAAATGTCATAGGATCGACAACATTGGAAATGATAGGCAGAGAGAGATAGGGGGAAAGAAGAAGTTGTAAGGTAACTAACCAGAAAGATCTAAGCACAGAGCATAACCGATCAGATCAATTCACAAAGGAAAGGGATGGCTAGCAACTGTCTGCAGCTCGCTTTCAGTCCTGGCCAGGAGTGCTCCCCAAGTCCACTATGGTGCCGAGACGAGACTTCCATTGGCAGACCCTACAGAGGAGACACTGCCCTCTCCAATCAGTCCTGGTGCATCAGTCCCACCCTTGCCATTTCCTGCCTCCAGGGAGCTGGCGTTGGTCCTCGCTCTCTTTCCTGGAGCTGCAGCATTTCCCCATTCTTGTTCTTGCTGCCCTTGTGCTTGAACGATCCTGTGCCTGTCTCTAATCCCATGGAGAGGTCTCCCCATGGAGCTGGGCGGGGGATGTAACACACTGGCAATGGGGGGCCTCAGGGGATTACAATGCCAGCAAGGTGGGAGAGTTCAAGGAATCCGAGGACTGGTCACCACTGCTGCTGCTCCTCCGGTGAGCTTTGGAGCAGGACTCGGACGGGGAGAGAGGAGACTCCTGATCCAAGACGTTGGGGTAGGTGAACACCAAGTTGGAGGAACCAGGAGTGATGGCTGGTGTTGAGGTCACCACGATGGGAGTGTTGAGTGCCTCCTCCCCATAATAACCTCCAGCAATGCTGATGGGCTTAATGACAGACCTCTGAGCTTTGTCAAGGACCAAAGAGGAAGATGGGATCTCTTCCTCCACAGGCTCCTGCTTCACTACCACTGCTCCACTTGCTCCAGTCCGAACGCTCTGGAGGCTGCTGGTTGGTGGGCTCCGACGTTCCTCAGGGCTGATTTTACACACAGGGCTGTGAGCAACCAGCATGAATTCTAGTTTCTCCTTCTCCTTCTGGAGCTCAGCAATCTCTTTTTGAAGCACTGACTTTTCCTCCTCCAGCACCTCAGTTTCCTGCAGACAAAAACGGAATAAGTAAGTATCTGAAGTTCTGGCACTGCTCCTGACCTAGAACATGGCCATCAAGTCCAGCTCCCAGCTGGCGTGGGCAGATACACCCCAGCCTCTTCGAGCAAGGCACGAAGTATCTGCTAGTTCAGCATTTTGCACTTCCTGTGTCTACCTGAAGGCTATTTCCAGACTTCACCAATCTAGGGGATATAAATGGTCTTCTCATGAGCTCACCTTTGTTATTTCATGGATGGTTTCTACAACTCTTGTCTTGTTCTGTGGCTTAAACACCTATTCTCCCTTGCTACCTACTTGAGAGACACCTTAGCAGAGAGGACTCAGATCCTCTACCATTGGGTTTTGTATTAAGGTTAAATCATGTTCTTTTCATTTCCTAGATGCAGATAATATAAAGCTATCTCTCAACTGTTTTCTTTTTCTTTCAGTATCTCATACTCCAGATGAGGCCCTCCTGTGACTTGTGCAAAAGATTAACACTTTCATCTCCACTGTATTATCCCTTGATGCATCCCAGGATTACTCCATTTACCTTTCCCACGATCATGTAACACTGATGGCTCATAGTCAATCTGTGAGCAATTAGTATTTTCCTGTGTGAGGAGCTTGCAAAAGTACTCACCCTCAATTCGTCAGGATATGTCCTCCTAGTTTGTACTCCTCTCACTTATATTAGTTTAGTCATGAGAATCCTTAAATTCTTCCTATAGGCTGTCCAGCTTCCCCTGCACTGAGAATACCTCCCAGATTTGAGTCAGCAGCACATTTCACTGATGTGCTTTCACAGCTGTGATTCTCAACAAGCTCGAACAGAACCAAGCCCAGGCTGCTTCTTGAAGAGGAGCACTGGAATCTCTACAGACTCTGTTAATGCAACCCATCCTTGTCTACACTTCAGCCAGTGTCTTATCCACCCCACAGTTCTTGCACTCATCCCTACGTTCTTTAACTTAACTATTCCCCTATGGCACCAAACCATACATCTTTGCATTACTCCCCTTGAGTTACACCCATCAGTTACGCCCACCAGAGACAGGTTAGTCTAAAGGATGTAGCTTAGAGAAGCACATGTAACATTGCTACACTTTCTCCTGTTTTCAGGTGATACTAGAGTCTTGTGTGCTTTCAAAGGTTTCATCTGAAGCACACAGCACATTTATTTCCACTTACAGAAGGAGACCTGGAATAGGGAGATACATGTTGGTCAGCAGGCTGTATGGGAAGAGATCCCCTAGGATGTTTTGGGCAGCCAGTGAGAAGAAATTAGGCTGCTGAGCCCTCACCACTGCTGACACAAGAGCAATGCCAATGGGCAGTCCTGGAAGGGGAAGGCAGAATGCATTTTACAGCATCTTCCCTAGATAGGTTGGTAGAGAGAGAGCAACACCCTGCAAGCTGGTCCAAAGGGCAGGCAACAAGGAGGGAGAAATGCATGCAGAGCACGTACCGCCTGGAGTTTCTCTGTTAGCTCTCGGCGCCTGTTACGACATTTAGCAGCTGCCAGCTTGTTCCTCTCTCTCCGGATCCTTCGCTTCTCTTCTTCCTCGGGCGACAGCTATGGGCAAGTGCCAAGAAAACCCACAATCAGATCTGAGCAAGGCATTCCTTGAAGTTCGTGAAGATTTAACCGCAACACAAAGAAAAAAAGGCCTGATCCAGCAGGATGCTCAGCACTCCCCCTCTCCACTGATGTCAGCAGAAGATGAAAGCACCCAGTATCTCTGCTAGCACCAGGTCTTAGCACAAGGGTGAGGAGAAGGCAGAGTGGGGAGCAGTGGGGGGAGATTGTGTAAGAGGACAGTGAATCTGCAACAAGGCCAAACAGATAAAAGATGCTCTGATTGTTTCACAACTTGGGTGGTACATTAAGCAAAACCAGAGTGTGATGTTGTAAGCGCCTCTTTCTTGAAAGAAAATATCTGCTGCTTCCCACACAAAAATAGTTGTTAACTTGAAGGTCGGGGATGGGGTGGGGGGAGAGAGGGAGATCAGCAGAGCTCTCACGATGTCTGTGAAGCAACAATTATTTATGCCACCCCAAAATCCGACCTCAGATTTTCAAGCACTCAGCGTGATAACAGACTGCTTTTCACATCAGCAGGCAAGGCTCCAGTGATACCAAGGGCTTCCTGAGGCCAGCTGACATCCTCACTGATATAAGTCAGGAGTGATTCCGTAGAAACCCATAGAGTTACACTCTTGCGACACCAGAGGAAGTGAGCAGGAGCCCGCAGGATCTGGTGAGGTCAGGCCTAGCTTTGGGGATTTGAGATGAGCTCTTATAAACCCCAGCAGTGGCAACCAGAGGCACCCACGCCACGTCCTGCTCTGCTCAGGGCTGACCTTACTCTGGCATTGCTGTGACTGAGCCCAAAACCAAGATGAGTGCTCTGCAGGGTGCTTGTTGGTAAAAAAAGTAAATAAAATAAAAAAAGAAAACCCTCTTCTCATAGAAGATTTCAGTTTTAGTATTTTCATAGATGACAAAATTGCAAACAAGATTATCTTCCTGCTGCCTTTTCATTTTTGCATTAGTTTTATTCTAACCTCATTTTGGTTTGTTTTGGTTTTGTTCATTTCCCTAATTTTGATCTCCACAGTTTCAGGGAGTTTACTTCAGCCACTGGGCATTCCCCTCTCTCTGTTCTGCTTTTTTCAGACTCTGCTGCATGGTGGCAACAATTTCACCAGCAGGCAGTGCACATCTGAGCACACGCTAAGGGACAGAGGCATTTCTGCTGCTAGTTGGCACTCTGGGACAAAGACTTTGGGCCTGAGAGCTCCTCTACCAGTAGATAACGGCGCTCTGTCCTGGGACAGGAGCACCTCCCTCTGTGGGTTTTGGTACCCTCAGCCCCATAAGAAGCCCCAGCAGGAACACCCAGCATGGCTCTGACAGCTCCATTTGCAGCCTGTAGGTATGCAGGATAAAGTATATTTGTGCAATTGTATCCATAAGGCAAAGCATCAGACATGCACATGAACTCAGGGATGATTCCAGGTCTCTGTGTGTGGTTTTCAGGAGCTCAGATCTCACTGAAAGACATTGGGACCAAAATGAGTCTTCTCAAGGCCTTCAGTCATTTTTAAGTTATCTATCTCAGAAGTTACGTTTTTTTAAAACAATCTCATAGATGGGGCTGAAGAGGCCTGCTTTACATTATAAAGGGTCTCAGATGGCATATTCTGTAAGCTGCACTAAATTTGTTTACAAGCAGTTTGCTTTGGCACTCTCGGTGTCCCTGCTGCACTCACGAACTATAGCTGTCACTTGTCCAAACCCCATGCATGCAGTCACTGGCAGAACCATTCATCAAGACAGGCTCTTTTCCTACAACGTTACACAACATTTTCCAAAAAGGCAAGCACCAGCAGTGGAAACCTGAGCCAAAGAGTCACTGCACACAGTCTGGGTCCTGCCATAGCACGTGTCTAATCAAAGGGACTTGGATCTGAATCTGACCCATAGCAAATGGCCTGCAAACAAGCCACAGGCCAGGAACTGCTTGGCAGGCATCCTTCTGCAAATAACTCTGAACAACAAATAAACCAGAGAATATGGTGATCTCTTCACGGCCAATTTGTGAACACAGAGGCAGCATTTGTCAAACAAATTAGTCTCTGCTAATTATTCCCCTGGTTCTCATGAGAGCTTCCCCCAGCACTGGAACCAGCCCTGTATGCTGGGATGGTAGGTGGCTGAGCCTGGCTGAAGGGACAGCACCTATCCTGCCCAGCACATACAGGCCCGCAGTGAGCCTTTCAGATCCCAATTGGGTCCTTTAGAGATCCACACCACAGAAAATAATTGGGAGTGTGAATCCAAGCAGATGATGCAGAAATAACAGCAGGGCTGCTGCATCTTATTGGGAACAGGCCTCACGCAGCAGTGTGCTCATACACTGAGGGCGCACAGCACATCCTGTTACATTTCTCTGTGGCAACCCACAGAACTGCTGCTTGAGAGCGATTTGGGGAGTTTCAGATATTTCAGACTGGCTTTACAAAGGCATGGGCAGAAGAGGGACCAGCTTCCCCACCCCACTATGAGAATGCCACCAGGATGGCAGCACCTGGAGGATACCCATCTTGTTGCTGTGAAGAGGTCAGGGTGAGGGTCAGGGGTGTAGATCATAGCATCCCGAAGGTTCTCTGTGAGACTGGATGTGTTCTGGGGAGCTGTTCCTCCCTGCATGAAACTGGCTGGCACCTGTATCACCCAAAGTGAGAATGGAGCAGCACAGGTGGTCACAGAGCCAATAGAAAACACCCACTGATGTAATCTAGGCATCAGTTCTGTGAATTACCTATGTGAAGCTCCGGTTGCTCAGGGGTTTCCTTCTGCCTGGAGCAGCAGAAACACTCAGACTGAAACCCAAGGCTCAACTTGAGAGTTTCACCTGCTCCTGAAACCCAGCCGCAACACAGCCTGGTGTCACAAGGCCTGTGATGGAGACCGGCTGAATCGTGTCACACACTGAGGAAGCAGCAAGAAAAGCACTGTGCAGCTCACACTATGCATCATCTTGAGAAACACCAGCGGAGGTACAGAGCGTGGGGCAGACCTCTGCTGTCCCCATGGGGGGACCCCAGGGGTGACACTGTGAGAGCGCAGTGGGAGATTCCCTTTGTATAGGGGAAATCTATACCCGCGCCATTGACTGCCTTGCATCCTCCTCCCTACACGGTTACCTGCTCATCCCTTCGTCTCCGTCCCACTGTGGTGCCGATGGTTTTGATCACACCCGGTCGCTGTAGGGCCGTGTGTCCGGCCACCGAGGACAGCGGTGGCAGCGGGTGGCTGTATGGGTGTGAGCGAGAGTATGGGCTGGACATGGAGGTGATGACGGTGGGCTGCACCATCCACTGCAGGTCTTGGCTGGTTGTGATGGCGTTGATCGTGGGGATAAAAGCGCTGCCTGATCCTGGCATATCTACTCGAAATTTCTAGGAGGAAAGGCAGAGAGGGAGAGAGAATAAATTGTCAGTGAAAGCAGAACACGACACATCCTCAGAAGCTACACATAAGACCCCAGGAGTGGCCCCAGCAAGGACCAGAGCAGTGCCCAAAGTAAACACAGCACTGCTGGCCCTGGCCCCTGCTGCATCCTGGTCTGCCCAGCGCCAAATGTTTGGCTTGTGAACTTTCTCTCGCAGCAGCCATGCCCTCACCCAGCCCTATCCTTGTTCCCCACCTCCTCAGGTCTTTCCAACACAGGGCAAAAGGGGAATTTAAGGAGTTTCTAGAAGAACACTTCTCTCAATCCAAAGAAAAGGAAGAGAAACTTGGGCTCTGAAGTGTCATTACTAAACAGAGCAAAGCCTCCTACCAAAGGATTCCCCCAAAATCCTTGCTTGGTCTGCACGAAGCTGGGTATGGAGAGAACAGCAGCTCACCTCTTGCTCAGAGGTTCTGTGCTTGCCGCACACAGTGTGAGAAGCCCGGCCTCAGGATGGTTACATGCAAGGATATGTATTTTAATAGCAGCCTATAAAACAGTTCTTAGGTTTGAGATCGGACAAGTTCCCTGCAGCTCTCTGCACTGTCTAGACAAAACAAGGCAGCAGTAAAAACCAAGGCAGTAGGTAATGATCTCAAAAATACACATACACCTTATTTCAGACAGAGGTAAATCCATCTGGATAATATGCTGGCACTAAACTGCCAGGAAAACAATTGCTTGTCCCCGGAGGGGGAAGCAGGGGAGGAGGAATGCTTTTGTCTATGAAGAGCTCCCATAAGGAGACTTTCAATGGTGAGACTGGGCCTTACAGACAGGCACGCCTTGCTCCAACTGTCTCCCAACCCACTGCTGAGGGCAGGGGCTCATAGGACCCGCAGCTTGCAGCATTTAAATGGTCTTGTGAAAAACACCCACTCTCTGGTCAGGACAGCAGCCTCCTAGGGACCAGAGAGCCCTTGCATCAGCCTGACCTCAGCCCAGGTAAGTGTCCTAGATAAGGGACAGCACTTCACAGGTTTCCTTTTCAGGGTGTGCCTAGTCAAGCACCATGCCCAAATGCTTTGTTGAAGCAAGGCTACTGCAAATAGTGTTCCACATTCTGATAGCAACAGCACTCTGGGCCAGATTTATCCAGAAGACACCCAGCTGCCAAAGCCTGCAGACCAGAAGATCCAGTTTGAACACAGATAAGTGCCACTTTATAGCTTTGGATAGCCCTAAGTCTAACAAGAAAGGACGAGAGAAGGCAGGAGTGCATCTGGTGAATGGAATGGGGGAACAATGCTGACAGGATGGCACTGAGACTTGGCAGAAGCTGCAACAGAACCTCTGAAGTTCATCTGCAGCTGGGGCCCGACACACATCAGTAAATGCCATCCTCATGAGCTCTGCTAACGGAGGACCAGAGCTGAGCACTGTAAACACCTCAGAAGAATCTACTGAGGAAAATCCCCTTCTTTATACTCTGCCCAGTGTAGACTGTGACCACACTGCCCACAAGAGGACGGCTCAGTGATTCCACAGCCATCACATCATTATGAAGAGATCTGAACTTCACAGTAGGCACAAAGTGCAAGACAAGTTAAACTACAGGTGCTGGCATCAAGAGATGCAAGTTCTGCTGCCAGTTCCATGAGTGCCCTCCTCCACGACCTTTATGCACCTGTGCCACCACCAGCCTTCCTGCACCCAGAGAGAAAGAAGCATCCCGCCTTCTTTATAGGGATACTAGAAGATATGGCTGCACAATGCATTGAGATGTTTTGGTGCTTTGCTATGCAAAGACAGCATTTGTGTTCCAGAGGAAAGGATCTTTGTGGTGGTGCCACACCACTGTAGCCTCCACCCACTGACCTGCTACAGACTCCCATCAGAGCCCAGGAGAGTCAGACCCATCACCAAATCAGCCATGTAACATACAAACATCTGACACAAGTCAGCCCCAAGTTACTAATCAAGTGACTGTCATCATCTGAATGTCATAGGAGCCACTGGTAAACATCCCTTTATTTCAAGCAGAAGGCTCCTACACCCCCAGCACATGTTTCCTGGACAGCAAAGGAAGGTGCTCAGCTCAGCCACATCTCCCTGCTCGCTTTCGGGCCAAAGCATGAGGCCATGCTGGCTACAGCCTGTCTGTGCCATGCCCCATTACTGCCACCGGTTTCCTTTTTCATCCCTCAAAATATCTTAAGAATTCCCCCAAGCCCACATTATGTACTCTCCAGAAGCAATATTTTCCCCAGATACTTAAACAGGAGGCACACTGCTGAGCCTTTAGATAAGGGTACCGGGGCTGCTGCTGGATTTTCCCTATGGTGTGCTTCCGACACGGCCAGGCCTTGCCTGCATAACCAAGCCATCCCGCCAGGACAGCTCACCACAGCTGTGCCCATGTGCCTGCCCACCTCTTCACACACTGCTCCTGCTCCCAGGGGCACTCCTCCACCAGCTCTCAGCTCTCCTTATCTACACGGACAGATTGGGCGACAGCCAAACCACAGGGCCGCACGCACAGCACGCACTCTGCTCCTGCTCTCCACCCGACCCAAGCAACACGCGGACACAGGTATCGTTACACACGCAGAACAAGGAGCGAGGAGTGTTGTTAGGAACACAAAGAGCTGAGCCTGGCCCTGGCTCTGCCTCACCAGAGCCGGCCCGGAGGAGGCCCTGGCCCTGCTGGGAGCGACATGCTGCAGGGCATGCCCAGCTCGGAAACAGAGAGATAAGGAAAATACACATCAAAATACCTTCCCAAAAATCCACCCAGAGGGTCTTCACTAATGCTCAGTTACCCAATACAGAGCACAGGCCCAAACCCTCTAACAAATAAAAGGTCCCAACGGTTGTCCCACACTGAACGCCTCCTCGGAGGGCTGGATGCAGTACTGGGATATCAGAGAGAAGTAGCCCAGTCTGAGAGCATACTAATTATTCCCATTAGGGGCTGTGTGTACCACATGGCAAGGCAGCGATGGGGGGAATAGAGCACCGCACGCAACTTGAAAGAAAAAATGTTCCAGTGCTGTGCTGTATGGGAAAAATAATTAAAAAGCATCAAAGTTTTGGCCCAGAGACACAGTTTCCACTCAAGCATGTGACTGGTACGTCTTCCCTTGCTTTAGGAAGAAAAAAAAAAAAAAGAAAAACGCTGAAGAAAAAATTTCTGCAATGCATATTTTCTGTGGCGATAAAGCCCTGCAGATCTGCCCAACCCGGAATCAGCAGAACAGCCCCATTCCTGGGGGAAGGCAGCGCTCGCATGCAATCCTAATCTACAACATCTGCAGGGACCAAGGGAAAGATGCCTCGAGATATCGCCTGCGTTCTGCGAGAAAACCCTTCTGCTCCTGCCAAGTTCCTTATTGAGCCCGTGTCCGCCACTTCAGAGACCGGGCTGTGCCGTGGCACACACACACGGGGACGGACTCCGCCAGAGCACATGAAGGAAAAGGAGAGAAACGGAGAGAAACAGAGTTAGCAGCCCGTAGGCCAGCCCGAACTCCGGGCACAGCCGGAGACCCCCCGGCTCTGCGGGCGAGTGCCGAGGGCGGGACACGCGCCGGAGGAGGGAGCGGAGGGGCCGCATTGGGCCGCTGTCAGGAGGAGCGCCTGATCCCGCTCCCGGACACGGAGACGTCCGCGCTCGGCGCTGCGCGGCCCGCAGAGGGCACCCGCGAGATGCGTTCGAAGGCGGCCGGGAACCGCGGCGTCATTTCTGGTAAAACTTCTTTAATGTGAGGAATGTCACGGGCTGGTACGGTTGGCAAAGTTTAAGAGCAGACTTTTTCGTTTTGTTGTTTTTTTTTGGTTTTGTTTTTCTTTTTTTTTTTTCCCCCTTCATAACGATCCTACGGCTTCTCGATGGGAGGCGGCAAGGCGCTCCTGCCGCCAGACCGTTCGCGCAGACCCACCCGAGAAAGAACAGTACTGGGAGAAAGGGGGGAGCGCAACTCTGAAAACGCCAAAGAGTGGGGAGAGGCGGGCCGATGTAAACAAGTTATGAAATAACCTCGGTTTGTATAACTGCCCCGGTTGTGTAACGTCTTCCACCGAAGTGGTGGATTGGGGCTACATAGGCAAAGAACCTATTTTTGAACGTTTTCTTAAGAAAATGGAAAGACGGGCTATGGAACGTCGCGCCCTTTGGGCCCGGCTTCGAGGAAGCCGTTCCCGTCCCCGCCGTCCCGCTCACCGCCCGAGCTCCGCAGTCGCCGATCGGAGCGGCCCCGACGGAAGCGCGCAGCCCCGCACCGCCCGGAGCCGGAGCATGGAGCCGGGGCAGCAGGACGGGGAGAGAGAGCGCTGGGGGGCCGCGGGCATAAGAGTCGGGCCGCGCGTGTGCTCTGTAGGGGTGACGGCCCGGAGCGCCGCGGGACCGCTCGGAGAGCCGCTCGGCAGAGAGAAGGGGGACAGACGGGGACCGCCGCGCTGCCGTGGGGCGCTGCCCCGACGGGAGCTCCGAGCGCGGTCCCCCCATACCCACGCGGGTCCCAACCGCAGGGATGCGATCGCGCGGCTCCAGCCTCGGAGTCGCGTTCGCTTGCGCCCACCCCGCCCGAAAGAGACGGGGCAGAGCCTGCCCTACCTGCTGGGCTGCGCCGGCGGAGTAGGGCTCGGGGTGTCCCGGGGAGCCGCTGCTGCCTCTGGAGGAGGTGTCGAAGCTCCCGGGATAGTCCTGGTACATGGTCCGAGGCCGGCCCGGGGGAGCCGCGTCCCCGCCTTCCCGCGCCGCGGCCGCCGCTCCCTCGCCGTCTCCCCGCCCCCTGCTCCGTGCCGACCTCTCGGGCTCTGCCTCGCGCCTTCCGCAGCAGGGGGAGAGTCCGCAGCGGGAGAAGAAGACGGGGGAAGAAAAAAAGAAAAAGGAAAAAGAAAAAAAACGGAAAGCCGACAAAAAAAAAAAAAAAAAAAAAAAATCTACGGGGAGAGCGGGCGGCGGAGCGCTGCCGGGAGCCGAGCGGGGCTCAGGCGGGCGCAGCCCCGTGCGCTGCGTCCTCTCTCTCCGCGCCGCCCGAACTCGCCCCGCCGGCGGCGCGGCCCCGGCCCTGGGGCTGCGGGCGGAGCGGCTCCCGCCCCCGAACGCCCCTCGCTAAAAGCGCCGCTCCCGCGCGCGGTGACTCAGAGCCGCGGATGCCGCTCCAGCGCGGTGCCCGCCGTGACTCAGGGCACTGGCAGCGCCCGGCCCCACGCGCCGTTTATCCGGCCCCGCGCCGCCGCCGCCGCACCATGTGCACCCGCACACGTCAAACCCGCGGCGCTACCGCCCCGCCCCCCGGGCCCGGAACCGCCCACCTGTCCCCGCGGGTGGGGACGGGCGGCGGGCGGCGCTCCCCGCGCTCCGCCCCGGCTCCGTGCCGCTCCGAGCTGCCGCCGGCGGCCCGCGCGTCCCGCGTTCTGCCCTCGCTCGCCCCCAGCTCGCGCCCGCCGGCTGCCGGTAGGTTCCCGTTAATCTCTCCCCCCCCCCCCCCGCCCAGCCGGAGCCTCTTGGTGCCGTCCACTGTCGCACGTTCCAAAAATGGGCATTTGCGTCGCACTACGCCAGCGCGGGTTTCCTTGCCGCGGATGACGCGCCGCGAGAGGGATTCCCTGCTCCGCGTCGCCGCGATTTAAAGGGGCAGCGCCCTCCAACGCCGCGGGCCCACCGGCACCGGGTGCTCAGCAACCCGCGGGTTCCGCCGCCGCCTTGCAGCATCCCCTAAAAATGTAAAAAATGAATTCCGTTGTGCAACGGCGCTCCCCGCACCCAACGGAACAAGCGAGGGCTTGTCCGCTGCCCAGCCTGTCCCTGCCCCAACCCCGGGCGAACGGAGAGCGGCCCCGGGGCCCTCTGTGAGAGTGACGGCGGGAACGTGTGAGCTCCCCAGTTTGCTGTTGCTCTGGTGGCACTCTGGTAGCTTTCACCCCGCCGCACGCTTCGGAGCGGGAGGTGGAGACTGTCGCACTCCTCAGATGCCCCGTTGTAAACGCATCCCATAGTGACCTCCCGCCCGGCTCCTGGCGTTCTGGGAGCAGGGGGTGACCTGGAAGCTGGGGGTGCACCCGACTCACATGCAAAGTTCTTTTAATGTAATGCAGAGTATGACACCAACAACACCGAGCGTAGCAAAACATCCTGAGCGCGCCCGATGCCAGGCAGCTCTGAGAGTTCCGAGGATGCTCTCGCCCAGGATGTTATTCCATCTTTCCACCACAACCCGCGCTTTTGCCGTCGCCTTCTTCCCCTCGGTGCTATGTATGGAAACGCGGAGAGCAGAGCTGTTCCGTCTGTGGTCTAAGGGGATGGCCAGGAGGTGGCTGCTCTGGACAAGAGCTGTCTCTGTCAGGCAGCTCCGTGCTGGAGTTAGTGGCACCACTGTTTACCCACGCACCTTCCCCCTGCCGAGGAGTTGATCCAGACAAAACACTCTTGTTGCCTCTTCCTTTCCCTCAATTCCTCCTTGGCCCAGCAGCCGCAGCACTCTCTGAAGACACTGGCTCTGTTCTGCCTGCGTCCTGCCCGCATCCTCCTTCCATCCTGCATCCCGCCTGCACCCTGCATCCCACCTGCGTCCTGCCTGCATCCCACATGCCTGCCTGCATCGTGCCTGCATCCTACATTCCTGCTTGCATCCTGCCTGCATTCCTGCTTGCATCCTCCCTGTGTCCTGCATTCCTGCCTGCATCCCACATCCCACCTGCATCCTGCCTGCATCCTGCCTGCATTCCACATCCCCGCCTGATCCTGACTGCATCCTGCTTGCACCCCTGCCTGCATCCTGCATCCCCAGCTGCATCCTGCCTGCATCCTGCATCCCTGCCTGCATCTTACACCACTGCCTGTATCCTCGCCTGCATCTTACACCCCTGCCTGCATCCCCACCTGCATTCCTTCCTGCATCCTGCATCCTTACTTGCATCCCTATCTGCATCACCACATATATCCCCACCTGTGTGGTTGCCACAAACCCACCCTACAGCTTAGCCCACTTTCAAAGCAGGCTTAATAACACACACTAAAAAACTAGAGGATTCACAGCAAGAGATGTTTGTGAATGCAAGTTGGTTTGAAGAGCAACTATAGTTGGTAACCTGTATGGGCAGGCCCAGGCTTTGGCAGACACCTGCTACTTTGCCTGGGGGAACACTGGGAGGATGTCCACGGACCACCTTTCCCTTCTCTGCCAGCACGGGAGATCCCTGCCACTGTTCAGACGTGGGTCTGGAGTGGCTGCATCCAGCCAGGCCCGGCTGAGTTACATGCAGCTCTCGGGATGCTGGGGCTCTGCCAAGCCCCCCAGGGAGTGAGGGCTCCATCTCTCTGCTGAGTGCCTTCTGCTAGATCGTGCTGTGCTGGCAGTTTGCAAAGCTGTCTATTATCAGCACGTTAATAACCTTTCACAATGTTTAATTACTTGGAAAGGTAATCGGTCCTGTGGTAGCTGTTTGAAAGGCATGCCCATTTCACTTGCTCTTGGCAAAGACTTCTGGTTTTTGTCTTTCATTCTTGCAATAAATATGTTACTGCTTCAAAAGGCTGTACCTATTTGTAAAACAAAGAGGAAGATTGCTCCGTGGCTTTCTGGGTATCAGCTTGGCAGCGGGGTGGCGTGCCACAGATCTCTGCTGCTGACATCACCGTGTGTATGGATTAAGGAGAATGGTACCCATGCTGTTTTTCTCACTTGAGGTGCCCAGCTTGACCCACACAGCCAGGTCTCCAGGGGCAGGCTCCCTACCAGCTAGAGTGGTGAGGTCCAAGTGAAGAGATGTCCCCTGCTGCTGTCTGCACAGGAATAAATACCTGACGTCTCCTCCATACCCAGCCCAGCCCCATTGAACTGCCCCCGCTCCAGCACTGACACTGGTGCAGGTTGGGAAAAGCAGCAACCACGATACTGGGGGTGGGAGTAGGGAGGACGTGGCAGCTGCAGAAAGGAGACAGGCAGATGTCCTGAGTGCCAGAAAGTGGACAAAGTGTGCCAAAGGACAAACAGCCCTAGAGCCTCAGAGAAGTGGCTGGTCACTCTCCTGCCACTTAAGGACAGTGCCACTCGTGACATGAGTGGGCTCGTGACCGCACAGGCCTGCAGAGCCCTGCTGCCTCCCTCATGTGGGGACGGCTGGGTGCATCGCCCTTCAGGCTCACCCTGCCACTCAGCACCTCCATGGCCCACCGCTGTGGAAACTGTTATGAATGGGTTTTCTAAATCTGCCCTTTTCCACTGATGAGTGGTGTCCTATGAGCCAACGTGTTCCACTTCAGACAGCATGGCACTCACTTTTGAGAGAAAAGCATGAAATGGTATCAGAACTAAACGTTATTCACAATGGCAGCAAAAGCCTCTGGCAATCCTTCTTCCTTTCTTCGTAAGCACAAACATGTCAAAAAAAAAAAAAAAAAAAAAGCCCCCAGCAGCTTTCAAAGGACCAAGCTCTTGGCCTGCAGTTTTCCCTACATGTGGGCATATTCAGAAATCTGGTTCGAGTCTTGCTTGTGTTTTCTTGGAAGTCTTGACAGGTTTGTTTTCTTCTTTTTATTTTTATTTTTTTAATAACAATAATAATAAAAAAGCTTTTAACAGCCCTGGGGCAGAAGGCTCTCACTTGCTAAATCACAAGGTTTGCCACATTGAAATGTAGGGACGTGCCCACAAATGAGAACTGGCTGTCTTAGCTTTTGTTCTTGAACGTTTGCCAGAACCCTTAAAACAGCACAAGTAGGTTCAGCCACCTAACATCCCTGCATGCTGGGGAGCTCAGGAGCACACACATCAACACTGTGGGCACCACTGGTGACTTGGCTGGCCGTGGGGACATTCTGCTGCAAAAAGGCCTGGTGGCCGCAGCTCCAGAAGGTGCAGAAGGGCCCTGGTGCCAGCCACGGCAATCCTGCCAGTTCCTCCAGGTCCTGCTGTACTGAAAGGAGCTTTCAAACCTTCTGTGGAGCATGGGCAGAGGTGGGCTTTGCCTCCAGTGCCAGGAGAATGCGGTCAATGCCCAAATGCCCAAAAGACATTCCTCCTGGCCTATAGACCTGAAGGATGGTTGTTGTGCTTCTCTACCAGGAAGGTAGTGAGAAGAAGAATGGGATTTGCATCAAGATGAACAATTGTTCTCATTTTTCCCCCAGCTTGCTTTAAGAATGGTTGTTGGAAGGCAGAGTGAGGGGCCAAAATTCATAGAGCTGAAGGGAGAATTAGGGAGATGCTGCCGCAGCAGCTCCAAAAAGCAGCCATAGGTGCTGCCTCAGCACAGACCTGCCTGTGAGCATAAGGCCTAACCCAGTACTCCTCGTGCCATTCCTGGGTTGTATATCCTTATTTAATTTGGACAGCACACCTCAGTCCTCAACTGCAGATATATTTAGCCTTCTATTTCGGTCACAGACTTGGAGAGAGACCAGATGCACACCTCAGACCTTGCCTATAGTAATTCCTTGGCCACCTCGCTCTTCTGCTAATGTTTGTTTAAACAGATGAGGGGTGGAGCATGACCTAGCATGGGCTTGAGAAGCTCTGCCAGTGTCTGTCCCTGCATTAGACTCTGGTTGGCCACCTCGTCACAGTTTGACGAGGAGGCCTGGAGCAGCCCCAAGTCTGGGCCACGGATTCTCCTCAGGGCTGCCGTTTCCATCCTGCTGGCTCTGGCCCTTCCCTCCCATACCCACTGAGGGGCCAGACCTTGCACCTCAGAGGGATTTGGCATTTCCACGAGATCACTGCTCACCCCAAACTCTACCAGGTGCAGACTCAACAGCAAGGCTCCCTCAGTTTTTGCCTGCAGCTCACAGTGCCAGCTTTCCCTTCAGCTCTCCTCCATGGGTCTCTGAGCAGCCTGGGAGCTCAATGTTATACTTCCCTTGGATTTTCAATCCCATGTAGGTCTCTCCCAGTGGCTGTGCTGGAGCTCTGCTCCCACAGCACCTAGACCGTTTCTGACCACGTCCTTTTGAACTTCCTCCCTCTCCTGAAGCTGAAGATCTCTGTCTACCTCTGTACCCTTCCTCTGGAGGAAAGTCCCTCCAAAGGGATGCAGTGTCCTTGCCCAAAAAAATCCTAACTTCAGCACTGCCCCTGCTCCCATTTCATGAGAAGCATCACGTAGGAGTATAGGTGATTCGGGACATCCTGTGACACCCTCTGAGGTACCGTCCCAAATTCCCAGGTCCCAACAAGCCCTGGAGAGAAGGGGGCTCTTCCTTCTTGACGTCATGGCTCTGGTTTACAAAAGTTAGTGTGTAAGTAATAGTCCAACCCACGGCTTCTTTCCACATAATTATAGCTCACTAGGTACCAGGAAAAGGAGAGCCCCTGCCTGGGCTGCTGACGTCTTTTTCCTTTCAGGTTCAATGGCAGCTTTATTGTGGTTGAATTTTCTTCCTTTCTGCTGCCCGGTCTTTCTCTGACTGGAATCGTTCCCCTTGAAAATTTGGTGACTTTTGCTGAAAAGCAGTTCTGCCACTTCTGTGGAGAGGCAGCTCTTACAAACGACACAGTGGTAGTTACGGGATGTGTGGTTTACCTCAAGACGTCACATCTCCTCCCCCAGAGAAATCAGGAGGTTTATTGCTCATATTCAGCTTCAATTGTATAAAGGAAAAAAGCCCTGTGACTTTCACTACTACTTTTAATGTTCTAAGAAACCCTCACGCTCCTTCTTCAGGCTGCTTCAAAGGGCAGATAGCTGGGGCATGAGATGCTGCCTTTCAGCACACAGAGGCATCTGAAAGTGTGGTATAAAATCCTGTGAGTCAGATTTCAGTATTTCCTACCCAGGAGAACGAGTTATTGATTTTGGTGGGGATTTTTCCTGAGTGAAGGCCGGACAGAAAGCATGCAGAGCTCTGAGCATTGGGTTTGCCCTTTTCTGCCTTGTTGTTCTACAGTTTTGGAGAGCTCTTGGAGGTGTAGCGATGCTCAGCTGGGAGAGTGAGTTCCCTGCAAGGAAGGATGACACAAGGATTAGGGCTGCCAAGCAGATCCCCTTGCTTTGTCACAGCAAAAAACAGTACGGCAAAGCCCAGGGACTCACTCTGTGAGAAGAGAGCTGTGAGGTGAGCCACAGGCAGGCTGACCACACCGGACACGCGGTGTGTGTTAGAGCTGAGAGAGGAAGCTGGCAAAGCAGACTTCCCCATCTGGCTAAAAAGCACATAGGGGAGGTAAATAAATACAACGGCCAGTGGAAACTTGCTTGCTGCCACCTCCCTACACAGGCTGTGTCCCTGTCACCAGACAGACAGGCTGCAGGCGTGTGGGTGCCCAACGCAGCGACACTCCCTGGAGTGCTCTTCTTGCCCCTTCTGCTGAGGACAGCAGGTTCTAACAGCTTTTGTCCTGTGCTGAGCTGAAAGCTACAAGCACAAAGCTTGTACAAGCACAAAGGTTTTACTCATATGCTGCATGTGCTTAATCTTTGTGGGCTGATGTGGTGTTGAGTGAGCCCCAGCTGGGTACCCTTAGCTGCTGTGATGTGGAGAAGGGTAAAGCATGACCTTTGACTCACAATTTTGATGGTAAAACCCTAGCATTCAGAAAACAAAATCATCACCAAGCTCCACTTAGCTAAAGTCATCAGTGCTAATTTCCAACCCAAAAGTCTGAAGAAGGGTTCCCCAAGTGGGGGCTGAACTTTCCTAATGTTTATACAAAGAGGCCATGTTGCACATGCTGAATGCAGGGTTTGCTCATCGGTGTCTTCCCCCCCATGCAAACTGTGGTGCTCCGGACCTGCTCAGGAAACGCAGCTGGTTTCCTGCCGGCAAGCTCAGCAGTGCTGTGCTCGCTGAAGACCTCCCTCACCTGCGGGTCACAGTGTGCTAATATCTTGGTTTTGTATAGAGAGCTTTTTATCTATGAATGAAAAGTGCTTCCCCAGGGGACCAAGGACTTCCAGCCACAGGCCTCACAGTCCCCAGCAGCCACAGCACAGATCCACAGCTTTACAAAACACATCCAGGCAGGGGAGATGGGAAACGCGGGGAAAAGGAAATGATTGCGACACAGCCCTGTGTGACGCAAGTACATTATCTCCTAATGCTGAGGTATGAGCGTGGAAGGAGTTCCCCTCATCCGGGGATGGGCTCCATGACCCAGCATGATCCTGAGCTGCTGTGGCTGGCAGGCTCCTCTGGCTCTAATTAACCCTTTCTGCTGTGGAGGAAGTGCAGAGGACACTCATTGGATAGTCACGGTGAAAATATTTTGTCTATCAACACTGCCTTTCATCCAAGCATCTCAAAGGACTCCAGAAGTATTAATTAAACTCACCTTCCCCCTACCCCCAAGGCAACTACGAATAATTATTATTGAGCAGGATGGAAAACTGGGGCCATGCTTGCCCAAGAGCCATCCAACCAGCCATAGAAGAGCAATTTCCAGCGGCAGACCCCAGTAGCAAACCTGTGGGCAGCACTCAGCCTGTGAGCCAGCCCTGTCTGCTGGGCTCTGCTCAGGGGCTCCTTCCCCTTGAAGGTCACAGCATTTGAAGGACAGAAGAACAGAATTATTTTCATTTTAGGGTGCAAAAAGATTGATTTCACGAAAAAAAATACGGATATAAATGGCATGAAAGTATGAACTTTCTATATCTTTGTGAAAGCTTTCTGAACAACAGAATGTTGTCTCATTCAGCCCATATCCCATATAAAGCTCTTCTGATGTTCTACAAGACCAATTGTTTCTGAAACTAATGGATGATAAACCAGGTTTCATGGAATCAGGTTCAGAACTTAAGGAATGTTCTAAAATCAGAGTGAGCAAACCCGTGGTTTTACAACCTTGCTTGTTATTTCACTTTACTACTATCAACTTCAAGGCTTAGAGTGCTTTCATTTTCCTTTCCCTACAACCATTCTGCATCAGGACATTTCAGGTCAGGACTGCTTAGGTTGCAAGTTGAGGTATACTTTACAGTGATAAAAACTCACTGTCATCAGCTAGTCTGAACTCTCACATGGCCCAGCCCAGAGGAGTTACCCTGTAGGTAGCCCAACCATTTACATCACGTTATTTGGTTAATTTTCCTACATGTATCTGTAACTGCTGAAGAGACTCTGAAGTTTCCCCACTTCCAAATCCTGCTCCGCACTTCATGGAGAGGCTCCAGGATTGGGCTCCTTGTTTTGCAAATTCCTTACCTACAGGAATGTTGTGGGAATGAATATACAAATATTGTCAGATTCAGAGATATCAGAGAATGTGAAGGGGAGCCGTAAATATACCTCAAGCGGATAATAGCTGCTATAAATTTTGTTGCCTTGATCTGGCTTGGCACCAGTGCATCACTGTGCTAGTTTCTCTGTCCATGGCAGAGGAACTGTTTATTACTGATATATAACTATATCATTATGGTCTCCTTCTGGATGGCTCAGGATAAAAGTAGCTCTATAGTCTGAGTTAGGCACTTTCCAAAGCAATAGCAGCTAAACAAACAAACACCCCTATAAGGCCTGTTACTGTTTTAAATTCACAATTTATCTTATGCCAGCACAACTTTCCGGTAAATACCTTTTAGGCAGCTGTGTGGCCTCTGAGCTCAGACCACACTTGACACCTTAGCCACCAAGAGATAGAGCTCTGAGGGACAAACACTAACCAGAGAAGAAACTGAGCAGTCGACTCTTCTTCACTACAGAGGATCCTCCGCTGCAGTGACTGGGTGGGGATGAGGCCCGGTGGGCCTGGCTGAACTCCGCTGTCCTGGCCAGTCCCTTAATGGCTGCTGGGACAGGGCTGTCCCCTCCCAGTCCCTACAAATGCCGGGATGGGGATGGGAAGCCCGGGGAAGGTCCCAGGCCATCAGCAGCGCAGCTCTGGGAAGTGTTTCAGATCAGCACTGTCTGTTTCCAATTATGTCCAAGAGCATTTCTGTACTGGAGAGCCAAAGTCTTGATTTATGGGCTTTCGGACAAGGGAACACAGTGTTTTTTATTATCTTTATCTCTAAATCTTCTCTTGCTGCTTGCAACAAACTTGCACGGTCTAATGCGAAGGTCTTTCAATTTTTCTACACACTCGGGTGCTAAAATCCTGCACTGACCTGCAGGATTACTGCTCCTGCATCAGAGGGGAGACCAGTGTGACGTGTCCCCAGGAGGAGGACAGGCGATGCTGGAAGCAGCAGGAAGGCTGCAGTGCCTCCATGCCACCCTTGGGCCCAGAGCTCAGGTCTGGCCGTGGGGCTGCACCGGAGGTGGGCTGTGGAGCCAGTCCGCTCCTACACCACTCGGCACTAGACATTCCTCTGGCCAGAATTTGTGCTGCATTGGCTTCCCACATATTTATCCTGACATCACATGGGCTGGGGCCCTTCCCACTGCTGCCCAGTGTGAGCTTACTGTACAGAAATCACTTTTAGAAAACGAAGTCTCCCATGGAAGGAAAAGGCTCGGATGCCACGAAGAAGAGTTTTATGAGCTTTGCCTCAATACCCGTTGTGCAACATCTTTGCAGGATTTCATTATTTATGATTTTATCTAGCTACGTTCTATGCCTAATAGCTCGGAGGTGCCGTTGATTAATTTTTTCCAACTCTTTGATGTACCGGCAATAACTTGTCCGCATTGTCCTGTGTCAGAAAAGTAGAAATTGCCACAGCGGGGCTGGGATGGGGTGACATGAAGTGGCTACAGCTGGAACTGCTGTGATCCTACTGCAGGATAGGGCTTCCCAAGATGTGTTCTTGACACTTGCATCGCTCCGGTACTTAGCTGATGGCAATGCAAGCTGAGTCAACCCCTTAATATGGGAAAAATCTAACTCAACCTAAAAATGTTTTTTTTTTTAATCTTTCTTTTTCTTTTTCTTTTTCTTTTTTTTTTTTTTTGCTAGGTTAGTGAGTTAGCTCATTCCTCATGAGAGCAGATAGCTACCAGAGAGTGCAGAGGACAGTGCAAGGGATTGGGCAGTGAGGAGCGTCCGAAGGAGGAAGAAGAGGGAGCAGGGCAAGTGGGGGCAGGCTGGGAGAACCACACCCTATGTGCGGACACTGCTGTCGGATTCCTTGTACTGGTTCCATCCTCGATGTCGTAACCAGTTTCTGGAATCTTTTCAATTAGGCAGTGATTTATTGGTTAGTGGGGTGTGTTTGGACAGTCTCCAGCAACAGGCACGAAATGCATTACCATGCTAAGCACTGTCCTACTGCCTGCAATGCTAAGGCATGATTTTTTTTTTTTCTCCAGGAAATGAGTCTTTTTAAAAGTGGTTATAAGATTATATGACAAGGCTATCAAGTGATGTAAACCTGCCCATTTCCAAAGCTTCAGTGCAGTTATACCACTTACAAAAGGATTTACTTCAAGATTTTAGCTGCCCCAGCATATTAGTTGCTGATGAACGGGAGGTCTTCCTGAAAAGAGTGCATTTATCAGCATAAATGGACCTCTTTGTTCCCTTATGTAGAGGTTTTCAGCCTGCCCAAGCTGAAGTGTTTGCTAGTTCAAAATTTATTATTTCTTGTCATCACTTCTCTTACAGTCATCACCTCTCTGGTATTGGTCCAATTCTGTGAATTTGTCAATCACCACCACAAAGAAACCCTGAGCCAAAATAAACCTGGCCTGGCTTGATTTTTGCATTACAAATGTACTGGCACAACTGTTGTCCACAAAACCTCCTATTTCAGCAAAGTGCTTGAAATCCCATTGACTTCAATTAATAAGTTAAGCAAGTGCTTAAACGCTGTTTGAACTGAGGCCTGGTGACCCTGCCTTGGCCAACAATTCACTAGGTCGGTTTCTTTTCTTTCTTTCTTTCTTTCTCTAATAGTTGCACAGCTTTTAAAGGAATTTCCACATTTCACTTCAGTTAAGAGATCAAAAAAATTGGTGAGATCAAGGAGAACTGAAACCAGATATTATGTTTTCTTCTGACATTTTTCATTTAGCAACAGCCTGTAGTAGATTAAACATTAAGAACCCAAGGACAGTGAATGAAACGAGGTAGCCTTCTAGGACACATTCCGCTTCTTGAAGTTATGGGGTCAAATCTGGAAAAATTAATCTTACTCCCCTCCCAAGGAAGGGAATTACTGCTGTATCATATAAGGAAAAAACCTGCAGATTCTGGAATACCACACATATCCTTTATTTCATGGTTGCTGGTGATGTCTGGCAATTTTATATTACATGCTACTCCTGTTCTCCCTGTACACAATTACGTAGGCATATCAGTATAATGCATGGTTACAACAAAATAACCACAACGTGCTGGACAGACCATTTTGTGCCTCTCAGTTGGACAAGGCTCATCTGGCCTCAATTTGATAGTTGTTTTTTTTTTCTTCTTCTTCTTAAGGCACATCTATTTTAAGGTTTCCCCTATTTAACCAATGGAATCTATGTTAATTTGACCTATATTAAATCTTTTTTTTTTTTTTTTTTTTTAATTATTATTCCCTTTGCTGATCAAAGAGCTTTCAGACCGTTTCCTCAGACACTGGCATACCTTGCAGCTCCAGCAGGAAGCCAGCGTGCCAGCATGCAAATGTTCCCTGCCTTCCTTCTCTTGTGAAGGTGGCTATGCCCCTCAAGCAGGGCACAGCTGACTTCTCCCTCTCTTCCCAGGCACACGTGAGCTGCAGCACTGGGAAATTTCTCAGTGTAGGAGGAAAAGCCCTTTGGTGCACAGACCCCTTACCCGAGACATGCATCCAAGACTCTCCTCCCACAGCCCGGAGATGCCTGCTGTTCCTGCTGGCACTGGGCTGTCCACGGCCACCACTTGCATGTGGCAATCTCCTTGGGGAGCTGGCCCTGACCCGTGGGGCTGAGAAGGGACCTGTGCCCCAAGCCCTAGCATAACCTCAGTGAGCAGGGCCCGCGGAGGGGCAGGACCTTCGGTCTGGCCTCACCACACAAGGCTGGGGCTGGGCAAGGCCGGGCCAGCCTGCACCGCCGCATCCTGCCTGCTGCCTCTCCTGCAGAGCGGCCAGGGCTACCTGACGGGGCGTGGGGAAACCTGATGAGCTAGTGCCTGCAGCACACTTTGATGTCCTCGGATGAAAAGTGCTACGCAACTACAAAGCCTTTTTAATGTTATAAAGCCAGAACTTCTTGCTGCCTCGACTTGGCAGGGAGACCGATTAGATGTTATCGGTTTTGCTGTTTACACTTACAGAAACTGCTGCAGCGTGGTTTTGGTCGTGTTTTGTTGTTATGAGTACTGCGGCAGAATGACACAAGAGTTAATGTTGGGGTCTGTTCCCTGCAACTTCAAGGAGCAGGCAGAAGCGACTTTACACTTACTGTCAGTGAAGTGTAATAAGCAAAGTAGTCCTTCAACAAAAAACCTGGAAACAACAAAACAAAACAAGTTGATACATCTGGGCATACCGATGTGCTCTGACCACACCTGAAGTAACTGCTCTGAAAGGCATTCCTGTCCAAGCTTGAGGAAAAAGCCATATTACAGAGGCCTGCGCTGAAATAACTGAGCATGGCATACATTTCACAGACATCAGCTGACTCCCAGATAAGGGCCTCTTTGGGCTAGGCCTCATCGGCTGCTCTTCTCTAATCTGCCACTACGCCTTCCCACTGTGTGGTTTCATCTCATGAAGTGCTGAAGCCCAACAGCACTGTAGTCTCCCACCAGCAGTGTGAGGCAGAGCTTGTGCTCCAGCCTGCAGCCATTCAGTGATCAGTGCTGAAACATGGGACAAAATGGCACTTCATGGCCACTCGTATCATGGACACAGCAGTGTGCATGGTGGAGCAATGTGGGCACGGCTTCGCCTTCACATGTTCAGCCTCCCAGCTGCCCCACACTTGGTTTACACTGGATTATAAAACTAGAAGAAGCTTCCTATAAATATTCACTCCACATTTATGAGCCCTGTTTTGCAGTCAGCCTCCCAGGACGGCAGAGTTTCACCACACTCAGCACTATTGCTCTCAGCCGACAGAGGCACAGCCACTGCCCCTTCTCTCTCTGGCTGCTTTTCCTCTTGTCCTTAAAATCTAAATTTGGCTGCAAAGCTCATACAATGACTTTGATAACAGAAAGTGCACACAGAGAGCGCTCGGCAAAGGGCTTGGGGTCTTCGCATGCCATCATGCCAGCAGCCACCTCCAAGTTTAGGGATGACCTTGCTCACCTGCCAGCAATGGGCAATTTCTAGTGAGCACATCTGGGGCCTTTCTTACTGACAGCTTCTCTCTGTGCTCATCTGGATGCTATTGAGAAAGCACCAGGCTCCCTCAGCCCCTCTGTGTCCAGCAGAACCACAGCCCCACTCAGGTGTGAGCAGCCGGAAGGGGACTGTGCACAATGGAAGGAAACTGGGTATAGTGCTTTTGCAAAACCAAACAAACAACACATTGGTGAAAAGAAAAGGCCCTCAAGAAACAGCTCGCAGCAAAATGGACAAAATCCTTTCCTTCGCCCAGCAGCAGTGGGTTGTGAAGGCTGGAGTGTTTTCATACTGAAAGCATGGCAGCGTTTGGGAGATTTCTCTGCAGTCTACAAATAAACAAAAGCCAGGGAGTGTTTTGCATTCAATAGTTAATCATAGTTGGCTGAGTGTTTATATTTTTCTTCACTGTAAAGGCATTCTTGGTCTGCCTCCCAAACAGCTTGTTTTGTCTGCAAGATTTAATCTTGAGTGGCAGGACCAGGAGCAAAGAGAAACCTCAAAACAATCCTTATTTTTCTATAGCAAGATGTGAGATGTGAGACGTCAGCTTCCCTGCAACCAGGCCCCTCAGGTGAGCATGTGTGGGGGTTACTGATTCTGAGGGCCTGGGTTGGGGCCACCAAGCAGTTTGCTGCACTCACTTTTAACCCTTTCCTGCTCTTTAAGCAGTCTAAAGCACCCCAACCATGGGAATTCAGTGCTCATTGGATGGGTTTTCACCCTGAGACCCTTGCTGCAGAAGCAGCTTGTTTGTACACAGAGTGGAGGCTCCAGCTTACTTTGAAATCCAGACATGGCTTTGTTTCAAGGCAGCACTAAGGTATGTCTCATAAAGTTAGAAATGAAGGGATGATGCAATATGACTGTAGCAGTTAAGTGCTCAAGCTACTTTGCTCAGAACCAGCTCAGGCACCATATTGTACTGACAGCAGTCATATTTTTGTAGTGGTCCCAATTAACACTGCAGACAAGTGACTGAATAAGTGGTGAATTTATGTCTTTGCACTTCTGAGATCTGGAAATGATTACAAACAGTGAACTTCTAAAATCTCACTATTTTGTTCTCTTTATTTTGTTTCCTTTTCCATTTGCCATCGTCTTCAAACCAGCTTTAAAAGTAGATAATATCAGCTTGTGCTTAGATCTGTATCTCAGGTTTTAAAAAAATTAATAAAATCACATAAAACATTGCCTGAGAGGTATGTCTGCAGGTCATGCAGTCCAGCCTTTTGATGGAAGCAGGATCATCTCCAGCACTAGATCAGGACTGCAACGGCTTTGCCTACTGCTGTCTCAGAAAGCCCTGAGGAGATTCCCTAACACCGTGGTGGGAATGCTCTCTTCCTTCAGGCTGCGTATCCTGGAGCTTTTTGCCTGTGACGGTGCTAATTTTGGAAGGATTTTTGACAAGACTTCCCTATAAACATAACTTGACAGAGCCTGAAGGAAGAAGCCATGGAAATCCCTGCAAATCCATGTCAGCAGCTCCTTGCAGTTCCTCACAGCCTGTGCGCCTAGCACGATGATACCTCTGTTACTGAGTTCCTGTAAATGCTCTAAAAGCAATAGTCGTTAGCAGAGATCAGGTCTGTAGAAGAAACGCTTGGGGTGATGCTGTTAGTCTCCAGAGCACTCTCAGAATTTCTTCTGTGCTGCCTTCCAGTATAGGAGCTGCTTCTCCAACCACTTCCATAGCACCTCTGGAGTGGGAGAATAACTAACACTCTGCATGGGATAGTCAATATGCGGACCCTTCTGCCAGGACCATATCAAGCCTTAGAACCAGGCACCCACATGTGGTCTTGCTCTGAACAGCCTCCTCCCCGCGAGCAGTGCACCCAGCTCTGCAGAGAGCAGTCCGCCTCAGCGCTGAATGCCCATCCACAGGCAGTGAGGCGGCAGGACCTGGCTGCGGGCTTTTCACGCAGCGTGCCCATAACCAGCCTCCAGCAGAAGCTGAGTCACTCACAGGAGTCCGGAGCACTATTAGAAGCAGACATGCTATGGCCCAGTGTATAATTACATAGCCACCATGGTGCGGAAATTAAGCTCTCTGACCCCATTAGACAGGAGCTGTTATTTCTTCTTGGCTACAAGTGCTTCTGGTGCTCTGGAGAGGAGTCCAGCTCTCGCAGCGTGAACCCATTCACCCAAACTCACCTCTTTTTGCTGAGAGCACAGAATGTCACCCTGTTTCTGGCTGCACTGGTGGCTGCCAGAGCTCACGTCCGCAGCCCTGGGGAAGCGGCGGCACCAGGACCTAGTGCTGCTGCACTTGGGATGGAGAGGGCAGTGCAGCAAGTCTAGGAAGTGCAGCATTCTACGGGATTATTTTCAGCAGGAAGAGATGTTGAAACAACTGTTGAGGCAAACCATGGGACTGAAAAAAGGAGGTGTTTCTGTCACACAGATTTGTAACATTTTGTTTTAAATATTTTAAACAAAAAGAGGGGAGATTATGGTTAGATGTTAGGAAGAAAGCTTTTACTTGGAAGCCGGTGAGGTGCTGGCACAGGCTGTTTAGAGAGGTTGTGGATGACCCATCCATCCCTGGAGGCACTCAAGACCATGTTGGGTGGAGCCCTGAGCAGCCTGAGCTGGTGGCTCCCATGAAGGGGGAGTCGGAACTAGATGATATTCAATCCAATCTAAGCTGTTTTAAGATTCCATCATTCCCCTTCTCATAATAGGGTTAGGGCCACAAAGACGAAGAGGAGCCGGGAGCATCTCCCTTCTGAGGAAAGGCTGAGAACCATGGAGTGGTCAGCCTGGAGAAAAAACAGAGTGAGGGTCTTATCAATGAGAACCAAGGCAGCGGAGCACAGTGTAGGCCCAGCTGGCCAAAACACACAAGGAACCATCGCTAGCTGGTAGGGCTGCTTTGTGAGCTGCAGCTAGAATTCACAGCTGCCTTTCCCTATCAAGGCACCAGAGTAAATACCCTGCTCCAGCTTCAGGGCAAGATTCTCCTCTGGCACAGTTCTCAGCCGGTTGCAGGAACGGCTCCAGCCCCAGCAGAGCAGACAGCTGAGTGTGGGGTCTGCTGCAGGCAGCACCCACCATAGGCAGCTGGGGGCCTCATGGGAGACCGCACAGTGTTCAGCCACAGAACAGGCAGCGAGTGTTTGGATGGCAGTCCAGGGAGCAGCAATGAAAGGTCGGGGCTTGTGCCACTGCCGGCTTCCATCCTGTCAGAACATGCTGGAGGAGGGCTTGCTGGGTGGGGTATGCGATGCGCTGCTGCTGACTGTGCAGTTTAGAGAGTAAACAGACGGCTCCAACCTGGAGCTGCCGCCGCGACACCAGCACTCAGCTTCATTTGGAAGACACAAAGAACCTTGACGGCTCCGATTTCTTAACAAGTACTACAAAAATCTTTTGCTGTAAGGGACAGTGGGATAAAGGAAATGTGATGTAAAATTATAATCAGCTTGAATCATTTTAAATAAACACTGAGGCAACAAAATGCGCCCTGATTGCTGTCTGGCTGACAGCTCACAAAGCGCTCGCTCCACCCAAACCCAGGGCTTGGAAAGGTGGTAGGAACACCCGATAGCCCAAGATCTGCTTTGCACTGGCATGGAGTTGCCATCATGGGGGGCAGAAAAAGCATCGTGTTCCATGAAAACACACTGCAACCCAGGGAGCAATTTTCACCACAGGCAGCTGTAGCACGAAGCTTTAATCCTTCACCCTCTCTGGCGATGAGAGAGATGCAGGGAACTGCGGGAACAGACAACGCCACGCCGCTGGTGTGTAGCTTGCTTTTCATGCCCACAATTAAGCGCTCGTTTTACTTCCTGTTGTTTAATACTGCATTTATTCTTTATTACCGCAAGAAAAGACTCCCATTTTTATTTTTTCTAATTTGCACTAGGGACACATTTGAAGACCCATATTGTAGACTCAGCAAGAGGCAGGGCAGCCGCCAAACCCCGCTTCCTCTGTTGATTTCTCGATGATTTAAGGCCTATTTGCAGCGGCTGATCCCAGTCCCCCCCGCCCTTTGCTTGGTAACCACCACTTTAACAAAATGGTGTTTGTGCACTGCCTTGGAACCAAGGATCGCGCTTTTAAACACAAGCCGTGAAACAGAATAGGAAAAGCAGCCCCTAAATCACTGACGTGCCATGCAATTTTCAAGCCAACAGCTTCAAAATATTATTCTGCAAGAACTCCTGAATGGCTTTTTACAAGGGTAGATAATGATGGGACAAGGGGGAATGGTTTTAAACTGAGACAGGGGAGTTTTAGGTTAGATATTAGGAGGAAGTTTTTCACAGAGGGTGGTGACGCACTGAACAGGTTGCCCAAGGAGGCTGTGGATGCCCCGTCCCTGGAGGCATTCAAGGCCAGGCTGGATGTGGCTCTGGGCAGCCCGGTCTGGTGGTTGGTGACCCTGCACATAGCAGGGGGTTGAAACTAGATGATCACTGTGGTCCTTTTCAACCCAGGCCATCCTGTGATTCTATGAACTCAAAGAGTTGTACCATAGATGAGGCTGCTCGCCTTTTATCTCACACCTAATTACAACGACTGGCACAGGGCTGATCCCTGTTCTGTTTGCTTTCCTCTGGCGCAAAGTTTGAAATTACTCTCTGAATCAACAGAAGTCAGTGGAAAAAATCATAAAAAACCTCTCCTGTTGATGTGCATTGTTCGGACTTTTACTGGTTTTACCCAAAGGGACAGAATCTATTGTTCCAAAGTACAAACAGGAAAAGATAGAACCCGATCAATGGTTTATTTAGGTGCAGGTTTCCTACGGAATACACTTTCCCCCCGCTGGTGCTAACAAGTGAATTCAACTGAAATGTGGTGCATAAAAATGTACACAGAGCTGTTAGCGTGATTGCCCGCTCTGTTCTGGAAAACAAAGGAGTTACTTTCTCTCAGTTATTCTGCTGTGGAGAATAGTGTAATAAATAAAAACACTCTGTACAGTAAGACTGATGGCTTTTTCAGCATATCATTCCACTTTTAAGGTGGGTCCACATGACACCAGCCTACAGCAGCTTGCTGTGTCTAAACATTGGCCTCCGACTTGCTAGAAATAGCAGCAATGGTGAGGATCAAACAGGAGTGCCCCAGCACATCACAGGCACCTGGAGATGAAGACTGCAAAGGAGATGATGTCAGGGATTTTCAGGAACATGTAAGATGTTACCTTTAGGTTTAATGAGCATTACAATACAGCAGTTGCAAAGAGGTAAGTAATTTAAAGGAAGAGAGTTCACTGGCCGTCTGTGTTGTCACAGATTTCATTTGCTTCATAAGGAAAGGACAGCAGCCTGTAATTAGCAGTCGTGGTCAGAAGCTGCGTCCAAAGCTTGCTGCCCTCCTGCAGCATGCCTTTCTCACTGAGCTGGAAAGGCGAGAAATTAGGTAGAGGACTTGATGCAGTGCTGCCCGTTCATCTCCATGCATCTCACACTTGGTGCTGGATCCCAGCCTTGGAGCAGGGGCACTGCTGGGAAGGGACCAACCACAGCCATTCTCCTGACTTGCCTCAGAAGTCTCCGTGTGACATCACCAGGAGGAGGACTTCAGGTACTGCTCTTCAGGGCAGACTTCTCTCTCCTGCCTGATTCACCAAAGATGGTGGTTGCCCTGTGTGCCAAACAGGATGCGAGCAAGAAAATGGGCAGAAAAACATGCCTAGTAAGGCGCTAACAACGCATAGGAGATTCCTGCTCATTCTAGCAATGATTTTTTCTCTCAAAAATGGAGTAAAGTCTACTCCATGTATGAATAGAAGGATGTTTAAGGACACCAGTGATGCTGAAAATGTTTCTGATTCTGCAAATCAAGCACAGTGATGAACATAGCAATAGCCAGCATAGCAGAAAGATCAATAAAGGCTGAACTACACAAAATACAGTTAACTTTTATTTATTCTTCCAGCTGCTTGTCCAGTCTTTTCAGCAAGTTCACAAAATAATCTAACTTTGCTTCTGTAAGGTTGGGTATTACTTCTAGCACAATGGATGCTACGCATGCAGATGAACAAAGTCTCAACTTTTAAGTTTGAATTTCAAGGAATTTCAGAGAATCATGCACTCATGGGGAACAGTACATACAGGCTTATTACATTCTCTCAGTTAAAATGATGACAGAGTAGAACTGAGGCTCTTCAACATGTTTGTAACACTGCCATTTTCCTCTTGTATGTTGCTGTCATAAATCACATGAACTAGCACCTTTTAACTGCGTTTTTCACAAAACGGAAAACCAAGAGCTGGAAGTCTAGTGCTTTCTCAGCTGTCCATAATAGATATTATCATAAAACAGGAGGTAACATAGTTAACTCTGACCTATTAGATTGCACCTCCTGTGGCTAACTTAAATTGCTCCAATATAGTTTTTATCTGATATAGTTATTCAATTCAGCTCTCGTTTCTGATTTAGTACTTACACATAATCTTCCTTCCAGACAGAAGAGCTCACCCATTTCCATGTCTTTCCTGCTGATACTCCACCTGTAATGCTAATCCCCACAGAACAGTTCTCTGAGACCACCAGAAGAGCTCCATAAACCACCACGTGCATCGAAGTGTGCAGGATGACTTTGAAATAAAGAACAAGTTCATCGAGTGCAAAGAAAATGCCTTTATTCTAACCTGAAAACTGACAGATGTGCAGGCTTTATCTCACACAGAAACACTTCAGTCTCTCAACTCTTCTACTTAGCCTTTTTTTTGCCAAACACTACCAGTTGTAGGATGAGGTAAAATTAAACTGAAAGCACTGGCTCATTTCCATGCATGTTAGTGAAAAGTTGGTACGGCGTTATGGAGTAACATAAAGAATTGTTGATTGAGGCTTTTTCCATCTTCAAAGTCCTCCCTTACACGGTTTGTAGAACATGTAGACCTCAGTAAGAAAGCAGTCCTCTGTCCAGAATTCTGAGGCTGGGATGAAGGCAGCATTTTTGGTTGAAAATGTGCGGTCACTTCTGAAGAGCAGAACTTCTGAAACACGTTGCAATTGCTGGCCTTTGAAAGCATCAGGGTAAGCTCTGAAAAGATTTTAAAAGTACCTGAGCCCCTCAGGCAATTCGATGTATCGAGCAAACGCTGTGTTTATGGGCTGCTCAGCGTGACACAGAATCAAATACAGCGCTATAAAATGTCAGGTGCCTGGGATCTACAGATTCAACTAAGGGGTGCTTTTTTTTTTTCCTTGAATGTACCAGAGATGGTTTTTGGGATTGATGGGATTTTGAATGTTGTGAGAACAAATGCTTTTCACTAGCCGCCCCCCTCCCTTCCCATTCATAAGAGTTAGCTTATTCCCGAGTAGGTGTGAGACTTTGATTTTTACCTGAAGAAATACAGATCTGAGATTGTCCCAATATCAAACAAAGTCTATTTTCAGTCATTTAAGGCTGTTCAGTTACTGTTTTGCTTGACACATAAAACCATTGCCATCCACATCTGCTCTAGGTCTTGGTTTGCATGCAAAAGCCTAATGCAATGCCTCCACAGGGAGAATTCCGCTCAGACCTTTGGAGCTGTTTACAGCCCTCAGACAATGCAGCAAGTCACATGGAGATGGCTTGCAGGACAGAACACATCCCCCTTTGCTCTGATTTTGTTCACAGCTTAACTTCCAGCCAAGAACTTCAATATTAAACTACAGTTTTGCCTATAAAATAGCTAAAAATACCTGTAGTTTCTAGAGGCGACTTATTTGCATAATTTTTAATTATTAACTTCACTGCTCAGAACCCATCTACGCCCCCTAGGTGGACATTCCACTGGAACACGCTCATTTTAATATAAAACAACAAGTTGTAGAAAGGGTAGGAGGAACACTGCCAATCAATTAATCGGATTCCATTATATGAGTGGTGATAAGGTGACCAATTTGAAATTGAATGTTCTTCAGTGCCACTGTATCATCCACATGTCATTCATTTGGTTCCTTATATTTAGCAGAAGTAGGGCACATTTTTCCATGTGCCATTTACAAGCAACACAGACTGTTAATTTCATTCCTTACTGGAAAGCCCCCATGTCTATTTGCAGATTAATTTGGGAAGTGGCACGGTGACTGCTAGTCCTCACTGGTGCGCCTGACACAAGCACGAAAGAAAGGATGAATAGGTGGAATTTTGTATTTGGCATTTCAGAGTTAGGGAGGTAATGCTTCCAGTTATATACACTTAAAATTATTTCTGAGAAAACACCGACATTAGGCATTAAGCTAAATACGTATAACCCCACATTATTTCATCAGTTACTTTCCAAGACGTATTTCATTCATCTGTTGAAAGTTTGCTTCTTAGCAGTATTTATCTTACTTGGAAAAATTACAGGTCTTCGGAAGAGCATTATTTTGTTATACAGATTGATAGAATGAGCTCTTTGAGCATTTGTACTGGAGCACTAGAACTTTTTCATAAAAGCAAAGGGAGTTCATTAGAAAAACACTGAAAGTGTGCAACTGGAATTAAAAACAAAGCATAAAAGCACAGCATTTAATATAAGATGAGCTTTCAACTGAAACATAAAAAAACCTTCCAAGACCCTGCCATACTAACATCAGACCCACTTGAAAGGCACTGAGAATTGAACTGTGCAACTCATATCCATACCTGTGAGAATAATTACCACAGTGAGATGCAAACAGCCAAGGCAGAATATGGCACTGTACAGTCCATTAGGCATTTCTGGTATGTACGGCAGTACTATATTTTCTTAGGATAAGCTGGAAATGTTAACTAAATGGACAAATTTCACAATATTCCGGTAGAAAAAAAAAATCCAACTAACACCATCTGAAAGTAAGCAAACAAGGCGTAACATACAGGACATTGTTGGCACAAGAAAACGTTACCACATCGAAACACATACTTTTAAATTTAATCCAGTAGATACACAAAGGAACGGCGGAGGCAGAGGCAAAGGAGTCAATGAATGTAAAATTTTTGAGCGTGCTAGCTGAGGTCATTGTTTCATAAATCAGGCAAAACACAAAGCTATCAAAACTACTGAGGAGGCTAGAAAGTATCAAGCCAGTCCAGCCCATTTCCAGGAATACTTGAGTGCTGACATGCGTAGACGGAAGAATCTGTCCAGTATCATCTCAATGCCCAAGGTTACCTAAAGCTTTCCATTAGCAAATGCAGCCTCCTGGAACTGAGGGACAAATGTTTTGAAATATGCCCTGGTGAAAGAAAAAAAAAAGAAAGTTCAAGATCAGGAAGGAGTATGTGGTATATGTATGCAGCCAAGGTTTTAACAAAGACAAGCATAAAGTTATTGTGTTCAGCCCATTGTTATCTCATAAATGGGTACTGCTTTTCTTGCAATATTTTAGTATGCCGTAGAAACACATACTTCATCTTTCGAGACCCAGCAGTACTTCTTTTTTCAGTGGCCTTAGCACTAACAAGTTGCCACACCTCTTAATGTGGTCAACATCAGCGACTCGTAACTGCCAGAATGGCCTGATCCAGTGTCCATACTTCGTCCAGAGCGAAGTTCCAGAAATAAACCCTTTTTTGCACTGCAAAATATACCTCTGAATGGTTGTAAAAGTGAGAAACATTTCGGAGAGTCAAAAGTGTCATTATACCACGGCCTGCAGCATTTCATATCAGATTTTTGATACAGTTGACATTCACCATATTTCTTGGATATCAATGTTATTTTCTGCGTTAAAGAAAACTTCACATATGGCAACAAAGGTCCAAAGTCAGCCAAAGCAATGAGCTGCAAAATCACGGGAATGTATGGAGAAGATAAGCTCTTTGTCTCTCTACAGAACCGTTGACGCAATGCAGAGTCGTTATTGATATAAGATACAGAGAATAAACACTAACACTCTGGATGAACTGTAATTCCATTCATCAAACATTATTCTGCAAATTAAGATGTGCACTGTGTATTTTGGATCTCAGCATACCTTCTTTACAAAGAGCTGAGTGACTCGTATATCTGTAAAATGAGCTGACCCAAAGTATCCAAACTGAGTTTGAATTGTACCTTTGAGTTTATTCCCACCAAAATACTCAGCTGTGTACTGAACATACCACGTGAGCTCAAGATACCCTTTACTTTGCAAGTTACATTAGAAACTGCTTCATCATGCTTTCTTTGCTTTTTGCCTGCTACTTTCCTCACTGAACTTTCTCTACTTGATCGCTTTGTTTTGTTTGTGTCACTGATCTTCGTAACTTTCTATGCAAGAAGAACCTGCTCCTGTTTTTATCACCAAAAATGAACAATCTAACCTGAGAACAGCTGCAGCCACGTTCATTATGTTACTAGATTTGCTGCTTATATACCTCCTGAGGTAAACATATGCTGAATGTCTTCACTGTCAATCATGATCTGTATTTTATGATTTGTGTCGAAGGTTTGGCAATCACTGAACATCAATAATGCCTCCTCACATCTGAAAATGTAGCAAGATCACAAAAGAGAGCACTTCCCTCTCTTTGCAATGCTGTGCCTGGCAAATTAATTATAAAAAAAAAATAGCTACAGTCAGCTTTTGTACAAAAGCTGTAAACACACAGGAGATGCCGTGCAAAGGTTAAGAGAGCAATATAAAGTAGGAGCATTTCTGGCCTGAGGAGTCGAGGCCAGGAATGGAAAAGAAATGAGAGGCAACCAGTACACACAATTTATAGCATACACAGATTGTTCTGGGTATTTATAGAACATGCTTTGATTTATTGAATCAAAGTTCAGAAAGTGGCCCTCATAAATTATGCCCACAAAATTGGCTGCTTGTACTGGCACATGTATACATAAACCAGCTCAAGAGGTACATTAATAATTCGATTTTAGGAGTTGAAGGCAAATTCTCTATCTGTGTTTTTACAAAATACATTTGACAATACACAAAATACATAGCCTCTGTACGGTCTGATCAACACTTCATCATGTTGCCAGCTCAAGTAGCATCGCTTGCACGTTTTAACCACAGGCTCTATCATCCTTTTATTTCTCCTTGCACTATCTGTCCTAACACTTAACTACATTTCCTCCGCTTGCTTATTTTAAGTAGCCTCTTCCTTCCCCTTTGATAGCTTCTTTGCAGCCTCTTTTTCCAAGCACGAGCTCTTCTCACTGACTTGGTAAACGTTACTTAAAATTTCCCTCTTACATTTTCCTAAACTGTAAAAATTCTTAATCATTAAATGGAAAGAAGCAGTATTTTTCCTACCTTTTATTTCTTTTCTGAAACATATCCTTTATAGCATTTCAGTGCTTTGCGTTAACACCACATTTACCATGTTACATTTCAATCACCTTTCTCCTAGATACATTCCAAACATGAATATCACATACAGCCTCCCACACCATCATTATCTACACCACTATCCTTTCTGTCTGCTGCTTCCTGCGGTAAAGCCTGTGCCCTTTGGTGCAATACTAAATCAAACACCTCCTTATATTCCCATCAAACGTACTACGTCAAGGAGAATGTTATTTCACTGGCAGTTCATATGAGCTTCTCAGAGATGTTATATATACTGCAAAAATTACTTCAGTACTTCATAATTTGTAAATGTCTATTTTTTTCTTTCTGTACTTTAAAGCACACGGTTGAGTTTGTCCTTATTTTTTGTGATCTCTCCCAGACTGAAATAAGTGTAACAGCAAATGTTTAGCCAGGACACATTCCTCCACTGCCCTTCTCCATGTTACAGACATATCACAGGTTTTGTAAAAAAGCTTTGGGTAACTCTGGTTCATCACAGACACGAAAGAAAAAGAAGACGACCTTGCAAAGAGGTCCAAAAGTACAACATAATTGATAGAATTACATTAGCTGCAGTGTTTTTAATCAGCTGAAGAGCAAAGAGAGGGAAGTAGGAGAAGGTAGGTTAAACTGCTTCGATGTCCGTAATGGTTACATATAGGGAGGGAATAGCAAATGTTAGCATATAAAATTAACAAGGCTTATTTTGAGTATGCTTGAGGGAGTGGAACAGGCAGCAGGGACATTACTTGCTATGAGGGTTCACAGGACATTTTCAAATTGTGGGGCTTTTCCAATGGAAAACGACAGTTTTGCCCAGCAGAGTGCCTTCTGGTGGAAATGCTGACATTTCATCAGAATAAGAAGGAAAAGAATGAGGTGCTCTGGTTTGGGTTGAGCTGAGAAGAGACGTCCTGGTTGTGGACCTAAAAGCCTAAACATTCCGTCAGTTTGATATTAACCTGCTTATCTGTGGTACAGCACATCACAGATGATGCATCTAGTTACACAGACAAGGCCATGTGTGTAGGGAGTCAGAAATACAAACATCTTAGCAGAAGTAATCTCTTCAAAGGACCCAGTCCATGGCAAGAATGATGGGATAAGTCACTGATATTTCTGCTTCCAGCAGGCATTGTGCCACTGCTAGCAGGTACATTATACTGACACTTTAGCTGCATTTTCTTTGTATTTTTGAAGCAACATTTTTTTAAGGGCTGTTTCTTTTCATCTTAAGTTTGGGACAAAACCTTATACTAAAATATTTTTATTTGATGACATTTTTTGTGAACTACAGAAACTACTGGTAAGTAGGAAGAGAACAAACACCTCTTACTGGCTGACAATGGCCAAGTTTCATTTACTAACCAACTGCTGCTGAGGTCAAAGTGTGCACACATTTCCATGGGGACAGGACCCTGATGGGGACATATTATTTTACAATAGATCACATGAAATTAGTTTTTAAAAATACAAGACTTTTTCCTAAAGGTCAATAACAGACTGGATGGCAAGGGCCTCTTTCACATGGACTGCTATTCCTTCCCTTAACATTTAAACTTCCAGATGATAAAAAACACAACTTTTATTTTGTGCATACAGGCACAGAGAAACTCAGTGCAAACATGAACTTAGGAAAAGATTCATGCCTCGTATCTTATTCACATAAACATATTCACATAAATTTACACCCTTTCTTCTGTGCCACATCACAGGAATCCACACACCAATCTCTCTTTTTTTTTTTTGTATCAGACATGATGCTGTGAGATACTTTCAAATATCTCTGAAGGTTTTCAAAATTGCTATTTTTACATCTACTTGCTAACTTCATCACCTGTAGACAACAGCAATTAAATACAATTCAGTAATTTGGGTACCTACTGAATGACACTGAAGATGGAGAAAACAAGCTTTGCTCCTTGTCCTGTGGTTTTTCTACGCTGTCCCATTTGGCAGAAATCAGCTTTTCATCAGTGCTTTTTCTCCTTTATGGGAAACACTGAGTTCCTTCTCTCTCTTCCTTCGCTCCACCATGTTCTTAGTGGGTCTGTGTCACAGTGACCTTACACCAAGCTAAGAACAACTGCATAAAATGTTCCTTCAAGTACGCAGAAACTGGTTTGCACCAAGTACACAGATATTCTATATGTGAGTGTTGAGTACAATGGCTCTGCATCGCTCTCATAATGGTTTAGATCTTAGCTTAAGCAGTGTTTAAAGAGTTGCTTTCTTTTAAGCCTAGAGTGTGTGCCAATCTTCATACTCATACAGGCACACGTCTAACTCTTTGTTGAGCGTCTCGGTGTAAGAATCCATTGTTTTTTGTCTATTTGTTTTTGTTCCCTCAAATGGACATTTGCCAAGTTCAAGGTAGTAAGTTACGGGCTTTCTATGGAAATTTTTCTTCAGCATTCTACAAGACAACAAATTTTGCTGTACTTAACAACTATATACACTTGATATAGTGCATTGAATTTCAGGTGCTGTGCTCAAGGACATCTGTTGAGAGTAAAGCACTTACCTTTCCTTCACCTTATTATCCAGTAAAAAGAAAGTCTGGCTATTGTAAATGGTAAGTATCTAAAAGAAGGTAGAATTGGCTCACTTGTTGTTTACATGTTTTCTAGTGATAGAAAACACAAACAAGGTCTCCAGAAGCCCATGTAGATTGACACATGTCTAAATCTACGAGTATGGGCTTGCAGTGCTTAAGACATACTTGACTCAGAATTTACAACGCTTTTGTGAAATTTCATTCTAACAGCACTGTTTTTTCAGAGTAATTTAATAGTGAATTTTAAAAGATTTGTTGGAAGAAAGCCTTCACTGAGTACTTTGTCTTCAGAGTCCTCTGCTACAATCTTCCTCAAAGATTTGAAGCTATGCAGCTGTGATCTCCCACCAAACACCTCACATAGTTTTATAGTGAAAGCATTCTGCCACTGGAATGCACTTGTTTCCTTCTGCTATTGTCTTTGTCTTACTGGTGTTACAGCCAACTATTCAACAGTGCTGTTATTACTGACTGTTACGTAATAATGGCAATAGAGTCACCTAGGTGTTTCTTTTAATACCTCCAAGTGGGAAATTCTGAGTAGAACACAGATTCAAACTGTGAAGAAAAAAAAAAAAAGCATACAAAATGCCATACCACTGAGAATTCTGCTTTTTGTGTCTGGGACAAGGATGTTCATCATGGGGTGATGAATCATCTTCCTAAGTCATTCACAAAATAGACGCCTCTTAAACTCCTCCTTTTTAAACTGTGCTAAGTTTTCCAGCAACGTGGTCTCAAATTCATCCGTGCTAGCAGTACTTGCACTCATGCATCTTACATGTTTCAGCTCAGGATGTGAGAGTTTCAAGTGTCTTTTCCATTAAGAAATGATTTGAGGAAAAGAAGGTCTGAGGGAAGGAAGCAATCTCAACTGTCCATATCAATCAGACTCAGCTGTACAGCAGTGCTGACTACCATCAGCACAGTGTATTCTGCCTCTGTACATTCTTCACTTGAAATTGAAAGCCTCTGATTGAAAATCTTTTCACAAAGATACGTGGCCTGCTATTACTTTCTCTCACCATACCATGTGTATGTATTGCATTACCTCTCAGCAGAAGGCTGCCTCAAGTTGTTGTACTGGGAGTGGGGGGTGGGTTTCCATTATGGGTTTTAAGAGCAAACTTTTCAAGCTAATATGTCTAATTAGGGGCACGTACTTTGTAGTCACGTGGACCTTGGAAGAGCTGTACACAACCCTTTTGGGTATTCTGGAATTGGATCTGTGGCAAGGACACCTTTCTCCTCAGCACTGCTCTGTGGTCTCCTTTAGCTGGGAAGATTAACAGTGAGTTTATGTTAGGATATTCTACAAAAGCAATTACTTGTCCTGGGACTGAGGAGAGGACTAAATTACACCCCTTTCAGCTGTATTAGATACTTAGATAGCTTAGACTCCCAGGCAATTACCTCAGCTACTGCCCATTTCTTTTAGAGGAGATGCAGCTTTATGATTTGCATAATTTTGCATCTCATATTTCTTTCCTCCTGCACTGTAGAGGAACTGCTGCAAGACATCTACAAGTTTCTTCAAAGCCACAGAAACCTGACAGAAAATAAATCCCTTCCAAAGAGAAGTGATCTCCATAAATTAGTTAGATCAGCATCGCTGTACCCTCTTCCAACTGAATTAGGTGAAAACAGGAACTAAGATGGGCGTAGGTCAGAGTAAGGGACAGCCTGAGGCTCAATGATGTCTTTGACCTATTCCTCCCAGACTAGTATTATTATGCTGACACTTTGCAATAAAATCTTATTATATAAATTATTTCAACAGCACAGCCGTATTAGAATTATAAAAGAATTTCTGCAGGCTTTATCAACGTCACCTGATTATTCACTTTTTGAAGTACAAAGTGTTTGCATGGAGTACAAATACATATGTAGCGTGCCTTTGTGTTCTTATATTCCTGTTGCAACTTGTTCTGACACAATGAAAACTTGTTTTGAAAATACTGAACACCTACAACAATCCTTTCTGGGAGCAAGACAACAGGATTTGTCCTCCCGTGACTACACAGGCACAGCCAGCTGGTTTGTTTCATGGAGCCTCTAATAATTAATCTCCCATGTAGAATATATTTACCACAACTCTCCGAATGGTACAATTTGGTGTCCTGTTTATAACAGATAACAGCCAAAGCTGCTCATACTTTTTTTCTCTTTTTTAAATGCTCTCTTTCTAAATTCCATTTGTCAGCAGCTATCCAATTCAACAGCATCAGTACTAATTAACAAAAGGAACTTAAATTAATAAATTGCTACTCTAATTTCACTAGTGGAATTTAGGTCATATTTCATACGAGTGCTCATTACATCCTTAACTTTACATGAGTGGTTACACTTCTCCTGCCTCTCTATGGCTTTCATTAAACAACGACTGAAAAACAGTGCTGAAATCTTCTGCAAGACCAATCTTCTAATAGGCCTCATAACAGCATAGATTTTTTTTCCTTTTAAACTCAGATGTGAGGCATCTTTGCTATTTTTACTGCATACGATGCATTAAAAACACATTTTAATTGGGCGAACCATGTTATGTTGTCTCTTTATTCACGGGCATTTACACAGCAATCCTCACAGGGGTAAAGACACACAAGCACTCAGAACAGATCAGCATAACTCAGTGTGCTTGCCTTCTTCTGACGATAGAGTAATAGATGATTAATTCTGTGCTGGATACGTTATGACAGTTATTAGAAGAAAACTGCTGTTAGAACAAATGAGCTGATCCTGCAGATCCAAGATGCTAAAACGATTTCAGTGGAAAATACTTCCCAGCACAATACTTTCTGGTTATGTAGTTTGAACCATACTCTAACAGGCAGGCCCACAAAACGGACACTTTCCATGTGGCAAAGGCTCAGTAACTAGCAAAAACTAGCAAAAGCCAGGCCCATGGCATGCACCAGACATCCAGAAAGCAACCGAAATCCTAAATTGTCATTTGAATATGAAAATCATCACTTTTCCAAGCACAACTGTAGAACAATAAAGATACCTTCCAGGACTTCTTTATCACTTCACATGTACGTAACGATTCAAGGCCTGTCTTCATGTTTCTGAACCAAGCTTCTCGAAGCTGCGTTCTTCAGGTTGTGGTTTATAATTTCCTTACTTGGAAGCTTTATCTATAGCAAAGATGTTGCTTTTGTGTGAAACAATGCCTACAGTTCTTCACTTTATGCATCTCCAAAATTGGCAATGCCAAGCAAACAACTCAAGTGTTTATACAACAGCAAAACAATAGCTCTTAAATTACTGCTACTGTAATTGGCTAAACTCACAAAGATTCAGTGCACAATGCCATTATGCCGCTAGCAATTTTTTCCTGGGTGCCAAGAAAAATCATCAAATAATCTCTCTTCCTCTTCTTGTGCTCCTATCTTTCTGCTTTTGCTCCCAGCCTACTTCCTTTTGCACTAATTTTCCTGCAAAGACGAGTAAATGTCTATGACCACTTTTACCTGCCAATCTACACAAAAACACCAACTGCATTTAGTTTGCTGGATAGGACAGTAATCAAGAACCAATACAGTTGCAGGTCCACAGTGGGCCAAGCAACAAAATCTGTCAGAACACGGGTTTCTAAGAAATATTGCTGCCTTCAGTGTGGGCTGCAATAATACATGACAGAAAATTGTCTGCAAAATTGAAAACAAAACACACAACTGAAAACATAACAGGAAATGGATGTAGTAGAACTAGTGAAACTAAGTATGTATGTGAAATTTAAACATTAAACTTCACTCCAGAATGCTGTTTTCTGTGTTTTACTAGCAAAACCTTTCTCCTTCAGGACTTCTTGTTGGAGTTATTGTCATTTTTAATTCAAATCGCATAGAAAGGTGCAGGAAATAGTTATATTTAGACATATTTTTCAATGGTTTGCTGATTACAGAAATAACAGGTGGCTTTACTCCTTATGAAGCGAAAAGAGATAAAAAAAAATAAATGGTCCTACATTGCACTTGTATCTCTGTTCCAAAAGATTATGATATTGATTTTATAAATAAAGTCAAGAACTCAGTGTGGCTCCGCTAATAGAAATACGACAACTTTGCTGCCTAACAGCATAAAGGAAAACAAATGTTGACAATCTGTTCAAATAACAAGGCAGCCATAAATATAACAACCTGACTGAAGGCAAATATGTAAAGGAAGGGAATTTGAGGGAACTGCTGTGGAGCCAGGACTGCAGATCATTATGTAGACTGGCAATTAATGTTTTATGTAGAGAAACAGCATAAGCAGGGCTCCACTTTGCAAAAGATAACTTTGGTTCCAAGAATATCCACGTTCCCAAAGGCTTGGACCTTTCCTGACAATTAGAGAAGGAAATTAAAGCTACTGGAGACGATCAGCTGATTTCAGTATCTAAACACGCAGGCTGTTTTTAATCATATGGAAATCAAGAGTTTGAGTTTTATTCTCTTGCAGGTTTCTGATACAGACGTATGTGAATTTACACAAGCACAGTGCACAGAAATACCCAACAGACAGAGCAGCTCAAAGTGTCCCAAAGTAGACACAGCAAAAAGAAACTAACATAGTTTTATCAATGCCTTCAGCACAACAGTTCAAGAGATGAACACTTCACTTCCCTTCACCTTCTCCACGATGTACATAAATAGATTTGCTTCAGTCAGATGAAGGCTTGTGGTCTTAGATCACAGCGACTGTGCTTCTGCTTTCTGAACTTCCCTCAGGGCCAACTCAGTGCTCGGGATACTGAGCATCTGTGGAGACAGGAGCACTGGAATCTTTCTGTCACAGCACAGCCACCCCACTTCCTTGTCCGTGGATCATGAGAATGATATTCCAAGGACATCACGGAAAAAATCAGTTTCATATAGTCTTGAAATACAGTACTAATTCATGAGAAATTTCCAGTCACTGTGTGACAGCCTGCTCTATTTTTCCTGTTTGCTCAAGTGCCACAGCCTTATTTTTCCACTCCAGGTAAAGGTTAACTTCTTAAAGAGATATCATTTACTTAAGACTCTTCCTATTTCCTCCTATATAGGTTATGCAAGTGCATACTGAACTATACTGATGCAGACTATTTTTTACTAAATTATTTAGCAGATTTGAAGGCCAGATGGAACTAAGAAGCTCTTCTAAGTATAAAGGGCAGATGAAGAATGAGATGAAATGGGGGGGAAAAGCAGAAACAATATGGGAAGTAGTAGAGAACAGAAAAACCTGGGCAACACCATGCTCAGGAGTGAGGCTTGCAAGGCAAGATGACAAACATCGATTCAAGAAGAGAGGAGATCACAGAAATAATAATATAACCTGAGTGATCCTTAAGAAATTACTGAATCCCTTACTTGTATTTCAGAGGCAGAGATGAAAGGTTACACCACAGATCCACCTGTAACAAGTCTGACAACAAGCATCCCCAAAACCAAAGTTTGCTAGCAGGTGAAAGTAGTGATTTCATCATGCCATCCTCTCTGCTTTGCCAGATTGCTTATCAAAGGGGGCTGAAGGCAACATACCGAACATGAGAGAACCTTTCCTGGATATTCATAAAGACAACTCAGTCAGAAGGAAAGCAAGATGCCATACAGCTGTGATTATAAAAAACGTTAAAAAAGCTATTTCTCTTCCCTTCTTGGTTTGTAAGATATGTGCTTGCCTATTGGAAGCAAGATACATTTCTCCAATGGTCACAGATCCTTCCAAATGGGGAAAACAGCAACAAACTCCACACTTTACACTTTTGTGTAAAGCAGAATAATGCAGAGAAAAATTGAATGTGAGTGAAGGACAAACGAGCTGACCCCCTCCAAATAAAAACTTGTCAAGCAATACAAAAGCCATTCAAAAAATAACAAGAATGCTCAGAAGAAACGAAGCCACAAAGAATAAATGAAACTTTTTGCATCCAAGTTCACCATGAAGGTGCTCAAAAAGACTGCTACACCAGAATAGTTCTTTTCTTTATAAGGGACATACTGAAAGATTTGACTCATGCAGAAATGACAGCCAAAAAGGTAAAGAACAAATCAACAAAACACACACCCGCAAATCAGCAGGCACAGATGATATTCACACCCAAGTGTTCTGAAGAAACTCAAGTGTGAGAAAGTTAAATGCTCAAATAACTTATAACCTCCTGCTTAAAACAGCTTGGTACCGGAGAAGTGTGATGTCAATTAAAAAAAAGGTCTGAGTTAAGGGGAGCTGTGGACTAGTAAATGTCATGTCTGTGCCTTACAAATTGGTAGGAACTATTTTAAGAAACTATAAAATTATAAAAAGCCTAGACTTAGTGGAATTGAATAAATATGGTATATTGGGTAGGAGTTAACTCGTGCTTCACAGATCACTTATCTTCTAAAGGCATGAAAAACACGTGGACAAGAAAGATCCCAATGACATACGGTGCCTGGCTTTTCAACAGGTATTTGAGAAAAGTTTTTCAGTAGTGTTTAAAAAACTGAATTACCAGAGCAGGAGAAAAGATCCAGGAGCAGATAAATAGCAAGTCAAGATAAGTAAGAAAAGAGATAGGGATGAATGATGAGTAGTATTCGGGTGAAGCCACCTGAGAACTGTGCTAGAAGTAGGTGTTTTGACCTCTATTGCTCAACATATTCCTACACAATCTGCAAAAATGAGCAGAAGATGGCAAAGTTTGCCAATGATAACAATTCAGTCAGAGGAAGAAAAATGACAATCCGTTATGAGAAGCTGCAGATAGTTCATACTGTAATGGGAGACTAGACCGTAAAGTATCAGGCAAAACGTCAGTACCAACAGGCAGATATGCAAGGAAAAAACTCCTAATTTTACATACACACAGAACAAGGGATTTGAAGTGCAGGTAACAGTGATCTCGGTGTTGAAACACCAGCATAAGCACAGTACAAAGGAAAGCAAATAGAACAGATAGCAAACCAGACAACATGAACACGTCACCATACAAATACATGATGAACATGCTGTGATTAATGCGCAGTCCCCTATCACAGAAAGACTACAATAAATAGAAAAGCATAAGGATTATGAAGGTAATCAGATATGTAGGCAGTTTTCTTTCTGTAGAAGGAAAGAGTGAGCAGAGTAGAAGAACCTGTGACATCTGAGGTGTGAAAAGGCTCATGAGATCATGATTTATTGGGGGAGATCAGCAGGGATTAATTTTTTTGCTCCCTTTTTAGATACAAGCGTTAGGGAGTAACAACCAGATCTACCAGGAGGTAGGAATGCAAGAAGTTGACGGAACTGTTTCTTCACAGAAAATCTTGCTGATCTGTGCAATCCCTTGCCACTGAATTGTTCCAAGATGATGAAGAGCCTGGAGCATCTCCCATACAAGGAATAGCTGAGTAACCTGGGTCTATTCAGCCTGGGGAAAAGAAGACTGAGAGGGGATCTGATAAATGTTTATAAATATCTCAAGGGAGGTGGGAGGCAAATGGGTGAAACCAGGCTCTTCTCGGTGGTGCATAGCAATCGGAGGAGCAATGGCCTAAAGCTTGGACTTAGGAAGTTCTGTGGAAGAACTTCTTTATGGTAAGGGTGACAGAGCACTGGAACGGGTTGCCCAGAGAGGCTGCGGAGTCTCCTTTTATGGAGAAGTTCAAGATCTGTCTGCATGCCTGCCTATGTGATCTATCATAGGGTATCTGTTTCACCAGGGGCTTGGATTCCATGACCTCGTGACCTCTTCCCTTCCAGCCCCTGTAATTCTGTGAAATTTGTGATGTTAACAATTTACTTGGGTTCAAAAAACTTACAGCCAAACAGAAGAAAAATGAAGTGAGGTTATGAAAAAGAGATATACCAACTCTGGATGTAGAAATCCTTAAATATGCTAGAATATATGAGGAAAATATCTCTACACACTTTTCCATGCACTTCCACAAGCATCTTCTACTGGCTATTGACAGAAACATGGTCCTAGGTTAACTGTATGTTGAGTTCAACTTAGTATGAACATTCTTTGTGTTTAGCAATAGCAGAGCAACTACAAATACTACTCAAAAGAGAATAAGGCTCAGCTATTATTTTAAGTAGCTATTTACTTTGCAATTGATGAAGTAACAGTACTTATCTGGGCTATTAAGCCTCTCCTTTCAGAATGATGTATTTCTTTCTATCCTTTTCTCTAAAGGAGGGCATTTTTGGTATCAGGTTCTAAATATAATTCCTGGATCTAACACAGATTTAGCAGCTTTGACAAATACATAAAGAAGCTCTCTAAAAAAGATAAATCAGTTAGTTTATCACACACAGTATTTCTAGAGCAGCACTCAACCCTGGTTATCTACAAACCACGTACATTAAATTCTAGAATTTGTCTTCCAACAAGTTGCTGTTGTTTGCCACTTTTTTTTCCAAGCAAACTCCTCCAATCTATTCTGTGCAATTCTCAACACGCAAGAGAATCCTAACATGTATCAAAGCATAAGTACGTACAGTTCATATCCGCATACACATAACATTTATATGACAACAGAAAAATTAGTTGTCTAACCTATTTTGTTTCTATGCACTCCCTATAGTAGCTATACGCTTCATCTTCAAATCACTGTTTTTCTTTTCCCACAGTCAAAGCTCTAATGAGAAGTGACCAGAAACAAACACCCAGGCCCTTCTCTGTCTTGGCTGAAATCCACATAATGCATGACAGCACTGAAGATCCCTGGCAGGCACCTGTCAGAAACTAACATACCATATCTTAAGACTCAGACTTAATTATCCAAGGAGACATTTAAAGAAAAGTACATGAAAAACATGACTCAATAAGTGTGACTATCGTGTGCATGCGCTGTACAATGCAGAGTACACAGACGAAAATGTAAAAATAAAATAATATCCTGGAAAAATTCTAATTAAATGCTCTATTAATTATTATTTGTCCTTTATATCTTGCAACCAAAATCGCACCACTATTAAGGTTTGCTGGTAAATCAACTCAGAATGTGTTACAAGGAATAGTGCAACCATTAAGTATTTTAACATAATACAGTCTGCTCCATTTGCCTTCATGCTTTTCATTTATAATTCTGATCAGCTGACACTGCCACAGAAAATAAGACTTTTGATTTAATGGTCTATAAAATCAAATTAACTTCTCTGTAAACTTCACATGGCTGGGTCAACACATCTCTTCTTGCTACGGCTGTCACACCATATTGGCCCTATTGCATTCTGAAAAAGAGTACACCTGAGGCAATAAAATGTCTACCCTGCTGGATTTCAGACAAGGAAATCACTTTTGTACATTTTTAATACAAGAAAACAAAAAAACAAATATTGAAAACAAAAAAATTTAAACAAGTGACCCAGCTCAGCTTCCAACCTTTTATTTTACACCCCATTGCTCTTATCTGAAGAGAATCCTCATGTTTCAGACATGAAAACACAAACAAAAGCACAGTGAAGGATAGGTCCCCTATGTGTTGTGCTTCCTTTTCCTCCTCTTTTTTTTTTCTTTTTTTTTTTCCCCCTAAGATTTATTTTAAGTTTAAGGTAAAGTGCAACAGAGCCAAAGACAAGCAAAAAGCTTTCTGCGCACAGCATACATGGATGCCAGCAAGTTTATTTTCTGAAATCCACTCTTTAAAGATCCCTAATGTGCACAAAGCAATCATGTAATACATGCAAATAAAATGTATTATGTTTACAAATAAGCAAGGAAAATACTGAAATACAAAATGAATAATAACAAATGATTTACTACCTTAATTAAAGCTATCAAGCAGAGATTACAAAAATGATGCCATGTTTACATGTAAACTTCATACAGTGAGATCCAAGTCACTGTAGGTAGAGAACAATTCTTTCAAAGGAAAGATAAACCTGTTACTTTAACAGAATGCAAGATGTGTCCACTGATATTCCTTCTAAAATGGGGAAAAATTTTCAATTAAAAATGGACGAGTTAAAAAACAAGTGAATGTCACTTAAAAAAAAATACTAGGGCACTCAAGATATACTGAATGCAACAGCAAACCTTTGACATATTACAACTGAGTTTGTCTAAGCAACTACATGAGGATGGCCCCTTAGGCCCCTAAATTGTCCCTTGTATTCAAATATTCTTTTATTAGACTAAAAAGATATACTTCCTCTCCATACAAGGGAACGTTAATGCTTAAAGCAAACACATCTCAGCCAAATAGCTACTAGCATCTTCACATGACACACATCTTCTCATGTTTTGATATTCAAGGAAAAGCTATTGATGAGGATGAAAATACTACGGCCCAGTGCCCCAGCTTGACACTCAGTGATCATAGCGTGGTGCTGAGCATGAACTGGAGCTGCAGCAGTGCTGACGATGCGTGGAAAGCTCATGCAAGATGCATCTGCATATGGACTTAAATTGCACTTGACCTTATGGCAGAGCAACAGCCAACATACATTTGAGAGTACTTAAGCCCTTTCAAGCTTTTACCCTTGCAGAGCATTGAGTGATACGCAGATTTAACACCACAAGCTGAGAACACCAATGAATGGCCAGCGACAATGTCATTCAGAAAACAATTTTGTCAGCCAAGCTGAGAAAAAGAATCTGAACCCTGAGAATGACTGCTTATTGTGATACCACATTACTGTTTTCCACCTCTTGCTATTTTTAATGACGTGTAGGTGGATTTATGTAGGATAAAAGAATAAACTGAGTCCTAACTTGCTCTCCCTGAACTGTAACCTCGGTCTACAGAGCAGAACTAGGTCGGACAGAAATTGGGCCAGAGTGCATCTTAAGAACTGAACTTAATTTGTATAAACAAACAGGCTTTATTTACAGTATTCCTTCATAAAATCCCAGGCTTCAAGTCTGCATGCTTTTTAAAGGCTCCATTTATGTGCACTTGAATGCCTATTTAAGCAAAAAACAAGAGAGCTTTCCCATGGAAACCGCACAGAGATGTTTTACTTCACACGTACACCACAAACAAGGCTGCTAACTTTCCATAATTTACTGTATTTTCTTAGGCTTGCCATTGTATTTTAGGACAAAATCTTTTGGAGAAGCTGCTTACGCAGGAGGCCACAGCCATATAAACAAATGACCTATAAGTGGCAGAGCCTGAGATGGGAACTGGGAGGAAATGGTATCTTGGCAGCCTATCAGAGAATCTTAGTATTTTTGGTTTTGCTGTTTCTAGCTGGAGAAACAGGTTAAATTTCAGTGTTCAGCTGAGAAATGAGGAATCAGGAGGCATTTGCAATGACATTATTTAACCAGGACGTGATTCGTTTCTTAGAATTAAATCAAGCCAGAGGGCAATCCCTTGGCATAGACAATAGCAAGCTTCAATCATCAAACACTATCTCTTAGTGAGAAATCTAAGTCAGGAGCCTCAAAGGAGCCAGGTGCCTCTTAGGCCTAAAAACTGCCTAAGAGCCAGAGAAACTCAATCACGTGAAATTTATCAGACAAGCAAAAATTGGTCCAATTATGTCTGAATGAAGATGAGCACTTTTTCTACGATTCTATGAGAATAAAAAAAGATTCTGCTAAACTGATTTTCTGACTTGAGAATTTGCCTTTTAGATTTAGGTGCTGTGTGTCTGAGAATGCATACAGTCTACATCAGTATGTATACTTTTTAGGGTAATAATTTTGCCCTTACTTGTAATTACTACTGATTGTCTCAGGGCTACAGCAAAGGGTTAAGTGCTAACTTCAAAAGAGATGCCTAATCTGCTCAGAGGCCATGAAGATAAGCAAGGATACCAAGACTTTCAAGTTTAGCCCCTGAGTTGAAGGAATTGGATGGGCTCACCTGTTGGAAAAAAACAACTGGGAGAAGGCTGGGCACAGAATCAATGTCCCTTTGGCATGAGCTTCTGACAGCTCTGCCCATGAATAAGCAGGCTGCCTGCAGCTGCTGAAATCAGAGGCAGGGTTTGCCAACCAAGGATGTGGAAATCTCTGTGAGATTGGTGGTGCTTCTACACCCTACAAAGCAATGTGGTCTACACGCCTCAGAACATGACTGGACAGCTAATGAACACAGCTGCAAGAGCAAGCAAAACTTAACAGCATCTTAGGCTGCAGTGAGGAAAATAGTGTAAAATGACCACTCAAGTGACTGAGAATAAGGGTGGAGAATTTAGTCAGACTCTGGAACATCAAGTGGAAGGTCCTGTGTCCCTAGAACAGTAGAGCCAGAAAGATGAACAGTTATTTTGTCTCAAAGGATGCCAAGCACTTGAGTAGCCATTCAGCTAAGAGGGAAAGACTACATACTAAGGAAAACCTAATGAACAGACAGCACTTAAAAACAAAAAAGTTTTCCTTGATTTATCCAGGGCTAAATTTACTTCAGCTGAGCCTTAAGAGGCTGCGTCATATATCCTTTTTTTTACTGGGGATGAATTGAGTTGGTGTTTGAACTATATGTTTAATTAGAACACATTCCCATATACACCTACATATATTCCCTTATACTCAGTCTGTAACGTAGCTATGACAAAAATAAAGTAGAATGAAAAAATCTTTGTTTGTGATGAAACACGCTTATCTATTCTAAGAAGCCCCAGAAAATATTTTAGACAATATTTACATAAGTACTAAATTGGGTTAAAAATATTTCTTAAAATATGCTAACACGCATTATAACATCATAGTTTTCCTGCTGTAGTTTTATTTCTGGTACTTGCTCAGGATTCACTAGCTGTTCCTGCAAGCAAAGCGCTTTTAACTAGAGCAGCTTCTCCGTCTCTTTGCAGCTCAGTGATGGTTATTTCAGACACTGCAGCATGCTTTCTTCCCCCGCTTCTCATCATCTTTCTCATATTATGTACCCAGTACAAAGCTTAAATGGAAAGGCTCAAACATAAGAGCGAATAACCTCAAAAAATGTACATGTGATAGTAAGTGTACACATTTAGTGCTTCTAAAAGTACTGTTATAGTGCTTCTAAATTTCAAGTGCAGGGCAGAGAAGTCCATTTGTACACACCCACTCATAAATGAATGCACTTAGCAGACAGAACATAGATACTTGTAAGCTTCCAGATGCAAAATAAGTGCATTTTTTTGACTATACAATCAAGCATTTCTGCAGTATAAAAACAAGCCACACTGATGCTTCCAGTTACTGTTTCTTTTCCTTCAAAACAAAATACACATAATGTTCTGCTAGGCAAAAAAGAAAAAAAAAAGGAAGAAACAATAAGTCCACAAAAACAAATCACACTTGATCAAGAAATGGCTCTCCTTGACAATACGGTATTAAAACCAATTACTATCAAACTCAAAAATTTCTACTGCAGTGCATCAGAATCCAAAATCGAATGTCACTTGATGTTCTCCATACAATTAAAATTACAAAATCTGCAAATGCTTCAGTCATTTGTTATTTGCTTCCATCATTTCCAAATTACAATCAGTCTCTGACCATGCCATTCATCTGATTTACTCAGCTTGAACTATTTTCATTTGACTCTTATTGATGCATCTTTGCTAATTTAATTTAATCTTCTGATTGTCAGTCAAAACATTAACTCCGATATGCCTTATTATTTATACACTTTGAGGACTTCTGTGCTGACAACTGATGATCAGCCTGCTTAAATTTGTCGCCGCTGTTTTATTTTTTTGTTTTGTAAACCCTAAATTCAGCAGTAAGGCCACCACTGATATTGCTCCATCCAGGTGAAATCTCTTCAGCTTCTTTAGAAGACAGAAATAACACATAGCATGCAAAAGGAGCACTGCTGCCCACACAAACTTATCCTTAAAACAGAATCACTCTGGAGACGCTGCCCTGTCACCTTAAACTACAAGGGATATTAGGACCAAAGTGGGATTTACCCGTGCTGAAATTATGGCCTGTCAAAAAACTGCAGATGGAAAGCAGAAAAGTAAAAACAAAGAAACCAAAAAAAAAGTTTTCAGACTTTCAGGTAACTTTCTCAAGTTCCGGCAGGACTGTCTACTATGCTGGATTACTGGTTTGCTCTATCTGCTTCTGTGCCTTTTTATAAGAGCACATCTTTCAGGTTTTTCTTCCTCCCTCTTTCCATCTCACATGCTCCCCCTCCAGGGTCCCCCCATACACCAACACAATACCTTGACTGACTGCTATCATGCAGATTACTCCTGCTGCGGGCTATCTTGTCTATTTGGATTGGATGCTCTTTGGAGCAGAGATTGTCACTACTCTGTGTCTCTATAGTGCCTAGCAGAAGAATCTTGTTTTGATCAGTCCTCTGGCACTCGTGTTATAAGCATGATTAATAAGGTATCTGTCTGGACTCATATAAGGGAATACTAGGAGTACACTAGAACAAAAACAGCTTTAGCTTGCAGAATGATGGAAACATACAGTTACACCTGTGAAATTTCCATCACCAGAAGACCATGTAACAAAACAGCAAGCTGACTTACTTTGCTCTCTTGGCCATTTCGTTGCCATCCCAGCGTGGGCTGTACGGGTAGTTCTTCTGGGCCTGGGAGTACAGCTGCCCACTGTTAGTGAAGTGGTAGACGGACTGAAAGGTTAGGGTTGGCTGGTCTCGAGGAAAGTACAGGGGTAGGTCAACTGGAATTAAAAAAATAAAAGAGGGTCATAAAAATATATACATTGTGTTACTCTTTTGTTGTTTTTTTTTTACAGGGAACGCAGATGACAGGTGATAGAAAAGGACAAAGTGATTATTGCTTCAAACATACACTTCTGTAATTCTTATAAATTATGATTTCCTCATATTGTTTACCGATACATTTTCACATAAAATATAGTTTAAAATTGGTTAGCCAGTGCATTTCTATGTTAATTATCTGCCTGAGACTTCAAGTGGTTAAATGATTTGACAAAGGATGCAGAAAGATTCAGTCATGAGTTAAAACAGACCTCAATGTTCAGTCATCTGTTAGACAAAAAAAACCCCACAAAACCAAAAACACACTGCAAAGTCATTAATACCAAAAATATCTCACTAAAAATAAAAATCAGAACCTTTTAGTTCCCTTTGCTTATCACTGCCTCATGATCCTCTTCCTCTGGCAGAACAATAAAATGGTCTGCAACAGTTTAATAACGTGGTCTGAAACTATTTTTTAGCTTAGCTTTTTCATTGCTGCATTTATGCTTAAGATTTTTTGGTCTACATTTAATTTCAGAAGGCTTTAGAAATGTGGAATTATCAACACTCCTGTACATTTGCATTCTAATCTAACACAAAAATTAACAGGTAAATGCGTATTTTTGAAGTTGTAGACTTCATTTAGAAAGTAGCTATGATTATACTCTCTGTTATCCTCCAAACTGCAATTCTGGAAATCACCAAGTTGAAAAAATACTCCAATTGTGCAGCAGTTCCATGTAAATTTTCAGATGTTTTTCCTATTTGGCACTGCAATGAGTGAAATAAATTAGTTAAGATTTTAATTCATTCAAACAAACTTGGTTTCCATGTTTGGCCTATTTGTCACTTTGTAGTTCTTAAAGAGAAGGAAAAAAAACCCCAAGTTACTAAAAAGGCTGCAATAGCCGAAATAGGAACCAAAACAAAGAGCAGAATCACTACAAACAGAATTTTAAGAAAGAAAAAGGAACATGACAGGCCTGAACTCACTCACAGGCAGCACAGGATCTCCCCTCCAGTGCACTCGGTAATACATCATTTTCTACTTTCAAAATGCTTCATGGAACAGAGATTCTAGCACTTCCTTTGAGATCACTGTTCATGGACTGAGATCAGCGTAAGAAAGATTTCCTTCTTTTAAGTTCCCCTCTATCATCCTGCTAGTTCCTTCATTTTTTCTAACCACGTCTGAATATTTGGATGCGCATCAGCCAAACCACAGCTCCCTTTCCCCTAAGTTACTCTCCAAGCTCTACAAGTAAATGAGTTCACAGTAACGAAGTACACGAAACTGGATGTGATATTCCAGCTGCAGACTCAAAATAAAACAAATCACTTACGATCACACTGTTTGTGACCCGGTGCCTGAGCTACACGTGACAACTCCCCAAGCCCCGGTGACTCAGCTCACACAGCAGCTTCCAGCAGATATTTAAACAGTAATGACACGGGCAGAGTTCTGCTAATTTAAGGGCAGATCACTGATGTAATAAAGGTTAGGCTCCAAGATTACTCTGTCAAATTCCTCTTTGTAACATGATTATTCAGTAATATCCCTGAAAAACACTGGCATATTGAGGCTGTCTACCAGTAAGCAAGCTCTCTCCTCCCCTCACAGATGGGAAGTGCGTGTCTCAGAATCTCAAGGACTTCACCACAGAAAGGAATAGGAGGCAAAGCTCTCTGCTTTAACATGACAAATATACTCCTTCAGCTCTCACTGTTTCAACTCTGTTCCTCTAGTGCACCTTTTCCTTCTCAAGCACCAACTCCTCAAAGGAAAACCACTCCATATGCTTGTGTTTTGTCACTGTGTGAAAAGAATAACAATGTTTAGTAGCACACACAAAGGATAATTTAGTCCTTCCATTTAACTTTTTTTACTCGAGAATTTCTGACTTTGTTACCTTTCCTTAGAAAACCTTTGTCTATCTAAAGGGTGCAAACAGCAGCATTTTTGTACCTGATAGTTAAAATAGAAGGTTTGCACTTCAGAGAAAGCATCTAGCACTAGAAACACTGTTTAAATGCATAATCAAGACATCGCTACCATAACAGAGAAAATTCCATTTATTAGAAGCTTTTCAACTTTATAAATGAGTATAAATCCAACAAAGGTATCACCAAAATATGGAAGAAAAGAATTTCTTCTTCTATTAACCGAAAGCTGTATAGGAATTTCCAGGAATCATTCACATTATAAACAGTTACATGAATTGATGTGATGGGTCAACAGTTGGACAATGGGTTGAAGGTTGGACTAGATGATCATAGTGGTCTTTTCCAACCCTAATGATTCTATGATCATATAATCAATTTAGAATTAAAACTTCACATCCCACATCACGCTAATAGCAGTATTAAAGTGGACTGCAAGCAGAGTTTTGAACAATTTGATCTGCCTTTGATTTGACTGCTTCCACTGCTATTCACCTAAAATTGTCAAACAACCATTTCTTCTGCCCCAAGTAGTTCTTTAATACAAGGTGTGAGCTGAGTCCAACCAAAGTAAAAAAAAAAAAAACAAAACAAACAACCCTGCCCCTAATTTTGGAACGCAACCACACCTAAGAGACAAGTAAACAGGAAATAGCCTTGAGTTGTAAAGTACTATACGTATGTCAAGGTAACCAGCTATTATTTCAGCAGTAGGAAATAAAGGCAAGAGCTTAATTCCGGCACAGTGGATGCAAGACCACTGACATTGCAAGTGTACAAAATGCTTGGATTTAGTGTTGCTATAGTACATGTAAAAAATAAGCAAATGCCACTAACAATCAACACTAGTAAGGTGCTCTGAAGATGAAAGGTGAAATTCTGCTCATAGTTGCAATGACATCTTTACGAGGTGGCACACGCTGATAATGTAAATGTTTCTTTTAATTTGGTCATGCATACAATCTGGCTCCAAACCTATGCACTAATACAAAATAAGACCTGTCTCCATGTGATACTTAACATGGCAAAGGTGAGAGTGATCAGAGTTACATCTCACACAGCCTTTAGATTTCATCCTGAAAAACGCATCACAGTTAAAAACAACACACTACTTTTGTAAATCCACACCCAAGTGACAAAAACTACAAAAACATGCTTTGGTTTGACATGGCAGTTACTTAAGAACTACAAAAATGTATTCATGTTGAACACAAGTACTATTTCCAAATAACAGCTGACTCACAAAGTATCCTGGTGATATATCTGCAGAAAATAAGCAGATGACTCATGTCTGTAAATTCCTGAAAGTACCAATAGACCCTTTGCTTAGTCATCTTTTGCTTAGATGCTGGGTTCACGAGCTTTGTAAACTATAATGAGGGATTGAGCTCTTAGTAGGACTCTCTCTTTTTCTCTCTTCTAAACATTGCAAATTATCTCTCTAAAAATAACTTCATCTACGTAAGTGAGTCACTTCAGCTAGCAAGCTTACACAAGTCGTGCAGTTAAGCATTAATATTTGGTTATGAAGGTAAAAATCTTGCTGCCAAACTCAGTTTTAAAGTGAAAATTATGTCAGAGGAAGTCCCATTTACCCCTTCTCTCACAGAAATAGAAACATTTCCTTTGGAAAATTTAAACCATTAGCTCATTCAGGAAAGTAAAGCTTTCTAATTCAGTTTCATGCTCTAAGTAATTTAATCATAACGATTTCTTACTTTAGCTTTCCTAAGCATCGCATTATTAACATGAGAAGAGATCAAAGGAACAAGCAGACTGAGAAAGAAGGCAATACTACAGCAAAATACTGCTTTCTTCTTTGTAAAAATTTACAGACTATTTTTTTAAAGTCAACTTGTAGAGATCCACATTGCAGGGAAAATCACATCTTTATGAAAGCTCTACATGAGGCAGAACTTGGAGGGCTGTTTGGGGTAATTAAGCATTGAGTAAATTCTTCAGTGATTGAACTCTAATTTTCCCACACAGTTCATAAGAAAGCAAAAGAACAAGGATTTGCTTGTTGAGAATGAGTCATGTTGTAAAGAAACTTAATTACAGTTTATAAATAGTTGAAGTTGCTCTCTTTTTGAAGCAGGAGAAACTACTGAGAACTGAGAGAAATTTGCTTTTCTTGTCTTAAAATTTAATGCATACATACACTCACAACACAGTTACCTTCAAGCCAAAATCCCAAAGCATGAATGACTTAAGAACAATGAAGCAGTAAGGTTTAATTGTTCATGATCTTAAAGAGTAATCATATTGAGATCTGGAACAGGTTTCCAAGTTTGGTAAGCTAAGCTTATGTCAACAACTACAGAGTCAATTAAGACAGACTTATTAATTCTAAAGTAATGTTTTCAGCATCTCATTTTACAGCTTTTTAAACGACACATGAAATTTGGAAGGGATGTCTTGGCAAAAGCGCACTGCAGTGCTGCTGTGGGGTTCCTGAAGTAAAAATGTTCAGGAAAAAAGAAAGGCAGCTTTACCACAGTGCTCCCCTCCCTCTCTTTATGTACTGGGGAGAACAGAAGGAAAAACAATCCCATGCTTGAAGTGCATGCTGACCATACAAACATTTTGAAGTATTTAGATGGCAACATCTACAGAAATTTTTCCACGTAATGTTTTCCTCCTCTAGAGAAGCAGTTTATCAAACCTTTGTAAGACAATGGGTAAATCCAGAAGTCTGTTTTCACAGAAGTCAACATTTGCTGACTGAACATGACGTACTGTTTTAATATTTAGATGATGTTGTAGTGGTTATCTCATTAACCTTCTGGCTGCTTGAATGTGCTGCAGTTTATTGCACCTGTAATTCGTTTCACATCATAAATGTTGGCTGATCCGGAGCTTTCTACTTCTACAACACTTCACTGCCTGTGTATACTTAATTCAATTTAGATTTGCTTTATGAGGCAACCTTCAAATAGAGGATAACAAAGCATTCTTTCAAATTCTGTTCCTCGGCTGGCCAGAATTCACCCATGAGACACAATTCTCTTCCATCTTCCCTGACAGGTTTTACCCTCCTGCATTTATAAACTGCGTAACAGTGAAGCCTTGCTCTGATTAAATATGTACTTTTCTCCTCATGTGACCATCTAATCACTGTAAGATATGATGACAGTTATGTAAAATATTAACAAAATTTCTTCACAGCACCTTCATGAGCAGTGAGGCTATTTAACGAGTCCAGATAGGTAATAAAGGAACAAAGACAGGATGGTTGGTCTGCCTATTGACTGCTGAGAGCCAGAACGTGGGGCCCAACTCTTCTGAAACCTAGTGACAATAATATTCTACACAGTTAAATGCAGCTCTTTCTGAATTTGAGTACCAGAATAAACCACTACATGCAAAAACCACGGACATGTAAAAAGTTCTGAATGATGTGACCAGAAAAAAGAAGAGCACAGGAAGGATGTGCTAGAACCAAACCTCCAGAGAACACTGCACAATCGTAGCCTGATACTATTCGTTCTCTTCCTGAAGTTCCCTGACTCACTCCTTGCTTATCATCCAACTAGGCTAGAGACTGCCTCTGCATTCAAGCATTTCTGATGAAATCATTCATGGAAACAGGAAATACATATCCCAGGCTCCAGAACTGTCTCTTCTTAGTACATATTCATAATCATTTTTCTTGTTCTTTTTTTGGTTCACTGAATTTCACATCCTCTCTGCTACAGCTAGCTTGGACACTTCCTTGCAGCTCAGCCCATAATGCTGGGAGGAAGAACGTGGGGATCTGAAGGAATTGCCTCAAACCACAAGGTTCCTCGAACTCAGACCTCTCCAGTTTTCAGGATGTCTTAAAGTGGGCAAGAGTCACATGAATCTACAATGGTAACACAGATACCACATTACATAATGCTCTTTACCACATAATTTTAAAACCACATATTTTAAAAACATTTTCTCTGGTACATTTTCTGACATGGCTTCTCCCATGGGAAAGCTGATCCAGACAGCCTGTATGGTGGGAGAAAAATTTTCATCTAACTTCAAGAGAAATTACTTTTTTTTACAGAGAAATTCCAGTGCAGAAAGCCTTATGGGAATCATATTGGTCACTGTAACTACAGAACAATCTGAATAGGTTCCGTGAGTGACAAGCATTTTGGGGACTGCAGTGGCATAGCACAAATCTCTTTAAGGCGGTTTTGCCTACTGAATGTTTCCTCGATACTTTTGTGCTGAAGGTCTTTAGCCTACATTCTACTGGCAAAAACCAAAAGGCTCAATTTGGCTTAAAACACACAGAGAATTACAAAATACCACAGCTATCCTGATCTGGTGTCCAATGACAGAGTCTTGCAAGAATGAGAGTAAGGATGACAAATAACATATCAATGCAATGAGTGTGGAATTTTAGGTCAACAGAGCGGAGTCATGCAAGTTGCGTTTTGTTAAAGAGATTAGGGCTGTGACATCCTTGCTGGAGAAAAGCAGGTTCTTTGCAGGAAGATGCTCTTTTGAAATCAACCTCTCAAAATTCCAAATGTAAAATGAAAAGCTGTTATGGAATTTCAGCTGAGACACTTATGGCACTTGGGGTGTGGTTGATATCACAGCTGTTTAATTGTTTTGAAAACAATTAAGTCTGCCATTGCTATGTGAAATATCCGTATCATCAGCAAACTGAACACTTGTATAACAGATTACTTCTATGCAAAATGCTTCAAAATATGCAAGCATTAGGAAAAAAGAGAGATGACAATGTGTTTTTTTTTTAAACTGCATCAGTTATATATTAACTGAATGCACTGCAGTAAGCAACAAAAGATAAATACTGGAATGCGACTGTTGTTTTAGGTAATGGAAAAAGGGCAACACTGGGGATTATGACAATTTCACTGAGTACATAACATTCACAGTTCCTTGATTTGTACTGGGAAATGGATCTGGCAACAATACAGCTCTCTGAGAAGCCAGCCCAGTTAACAGCATTTGTATAATGATCGATCCTCATAACTCCACAAAATCTTCCTGACCTTTATCAGACAGCACAGTATTCAAGAATAGGAAGGAAGTTAGGATCACAGTGAGATGCTTAGAAGATACTGTTGTTAGACAGTTATAAGGAAGAATTCAGCCTGGTTAAAAAAGGGGGAAAAATGCTGAGGAATCTTTTCTTTAGAACTGTTTTAATGCGTTAGCTCTATCACACAAGATCGTTACTGTAAAGTGCTGGCAGTAACTTTGGTGATTTGGCTCATTGTGACATTGGGGAATGCATAAAATAATTGTTTTTCTTTTCTTTTCTTTTTTTTTTTTTTTTTTCTTCTTTCTTTCTTTAAATTGGACAGGAAAGACTTTCAGTTCTATTCAGTTTGGGCTAGATTTGAAATAAGAATTGGTGATTCTTTTTAGGAAATACACCAAGAGTATGTCCCATCCCCTAATGATATATAATAATATGACATCTTTAACAGAAATGCACACTTTCAGAGCCTAAAACACAGAAATGATTATTTGTAACTTCAATGCTCTTAGATAGCCCTTGAATCTTTCAGAATAATGGAGACAATAACTTCTGATGGATTAAACACTTCTGACATGTTACAGAGAGTGGATTTATTTTGTGGATTTCTGTGAGGCTGGAGTAAATGTATCATTTAATTTTTCTAAATAAAAATATAACCTCTTCTTAACTAAAGAGGACTGTCTCGTGTTTGCTGCATCTCTCGTGGCAATGAGAACTACAATACAGATGAGGCCCCAATGGCAACCAGATTTTTTTTGTTATTACTACTTTTTCTACTTTCTTTTGATATAGAAAGATGATACATTTGTAAAAGTAATCCATATCTCTGTAATAAACAGTAGCTGTTTTTTAAACACTCCACACTTCATTCAAAAACAGTATCTAAAAAGAAACCAAACACATGACTGCCAGTTGTTTAAATCCCTTAAGCTACAATGTGCTGCAGACAAGACCATCGAATGCTCTGTTTAGTCTTACAGAGGAACTAAGTCACAGATCAAAGCAAGAGATCCTTCAAGCAGTTTTCACTTACATATTTAGATCATGAAAAAGCAATGTAACTTTGAGTGTCATCTCTCAACCCAACTGAATCATACTCCTGGATTTTTACAGCAAGACTGGGCTACCCACCAAAAATATCCCATGGAATATCTCACAATCCTATACTAAGCTCAAAGAAACGACACTGGCCTCACAGATCTTTTCCCTCTCTAATTCCTGTAACCATGATTATTTTAATTAAAACAAAGGCTTTTTATTTTTACCTCATTAGCTTCAGCTAGTGACATCCATTTCACTTCATTTTTATTTCAAATTCTCAAAGATCTTCATTCCTCCCCTTCCGTTTTTATTTCCTTTTATTGTTTCTTCTGTAACAGTTTCTATAGTAACTTCTCCAAGTGGTGATGAAATTGATGCTACTAAAAGCTGCCTCTTCTCTATGTGAATTGCATAAATATTATATTTTAAATACAGTTGCTTTTTACTCTGTTAGCAACTACAATCTGTGTCTTCCTTGGCCCTTTCTCCTCCTGTTCCAGGCTGATGACCATAGCATGCTACTGTTGGAGAAAATGCGAAAACTTCTCTGCTTTCACAGTAGAGTCGCACTGCTAAATGCTAAGAAATTCTACATTAGTTTCCAACTGGACATGAAGACTTCTCAAGGAGCTGAAAAGCAGCTGTTTAAAAACATCAGCTTTTCCCACTGACATTTTGACTCTTACAAGATTTGAAGGTAAGTTTTTTTTTCCTGTTTATAATGCTGCCTGGGATTTGAAAGGAAACTGATTTATTTCATTTTCATTTGTGACCAGCAAGGCTATCCTGCGAGTCAGGGTAAATCCTTGCTGAACTGTGTCTCAATTCTAGGAATTTTATATCTTTAATAATTCCACGGTCTCACCTTGTTTATTTTTTTCTGGCAGTACTGTCTACTGTTGAACCCAGGGAAGATCCCTATGCACCTATGATATGCTGATCCTCTCTATTGGTTTTCTGCTTGCTATCATGAGCACCTTTCAGCTTGCTGTGTCTCACCCCTTTCATGTAATTCACACCTTAAGGAAAATCTTCATCTGTGAATGCTATGCGAGACAACACTAGAAAGCATAGAAACAAGACACATACTTGAAGTAAGAAAAAGTACCAAGAATCTGTACTCAAGACCCAGCTCTGTCAACAACTTTTTGTGACTTAATTCCTTTTTTTCCAAAACTGAGCGTATGAAATAGGATTATACGACTTCCCTATCTCAGGCATCTCTTGTAAGACCTTATTAGTTGGCTGCCACAAACTTAGACATGTACTAGTGCTCTAGATAGGACTATTAGACAAGAAAAGCAGTATTTCACTTTTTAGAGCAGTGCAATTAAGAAAGAAGTTTTTATAAAATCTCCTTCTTAGAGATTTGTTAGAATGGTTGTAATTCCAGGAAAAATATGTCTACAGCAGTACACTGCCAGTTAAGAGGTTATGTCAAATATATGCATTTCTCAGAAATTAAAGATACAATCCAAAGTGGCTTAAAAATACTTTGCTATTTCACACAAGTTATTTCTCGTCTGCTGCTGTCTTACCAACTTTTATGAATTGTCCTGTGACCACTCCACTTTTTTAACAGAATGGAAATACGAACCTAAATCTACTTTACAGTGATTACAAAATGAACACAGAAAAACAGAATAAGAGGGAAAGAACACATCTGTTTTCAAGTTTACTTGCCACCATTATGAACATCTAAATACAAGGATGTCATTTAGCACATGTAAAAGTAAATTCCCAAGATGGAATCAAAGGAGCATGGAGATTACTCTTAACAACAAAAATGAAATTATCAGCTTTCAATAGGATTTCAAACTAAGTCTAGTTGGTAGCATCCCTTAGAAAATAAAAAAAAGCAAAATAAAAATGATCAGCAAAAGGTAAATTACCAAATGCTGCAGCACAGTTCTGGAATTAGTTCTTGACTGTGCCCAGTTAAGTGCAGAACTCAGGCTACTTTCCCATCATACTGTCCAATCCACAGCCCTCCAATGGATCTGCAACTCTCATTGAATTCACTTCAGCGATATATACCTCACTGCACTGTTAACATCACAGAATGCTTTATTCACCAGATTCAAAGAAATACATGCTGGTGACTAAATGTTCTGGGATTCAGAGGAAAAAATGGTCTCATGAGAGACATTTACTGAATAGTCAAAAAATTACTCCCAAGCATAAGACTGGAAATGGCTTTTGACTTCTTCCGGGCAGTTTTACATAACTGGGATTTCGTTAATCTCCAGTTTCTCATTTCAGAATGAAATGACATCCACATGCAATTTTGGCAGACTTTGGGCTTTTTTGATCAGTACAGAATTTCACATACTGGATGGACTCTTGAAACATTTACTTTGTTATGCTTGACATCTTTATTGAGCCACCTTGCTCTCCTGAAACTATTGTGTATCACTCTGTTCTTCCATTTCTTATTTGACATGTTCACTCTTTTTGTCTTCTCCCTAGGTTTTCACAGTCATTTTTTCATCTATGGAACAGCGAGAATAATACAACAAAAGCACTGTATAGTAAAACAAAACACCTCAATTACACACAGAAGCTATTCAGTGTAAATATTCTACTCAACAGTGAGCCCTTATCACATCTCTCCTTAACAGCCCTTTCTCAGAAAACAGCTGGGGCATACAACAGTTTATTTTCCCATAGCTTCTCTTGAAGAGACTTCTCTTTCACAGTCAGACTAACCTCCATGAAGAAGTAGAGCCAATGCGATCTTTATTTCCTCCAAGGATTACTTTTCTTGGAATTTTATGTGTTACTTGTGATCACTGCCAGGCACTGATATTGGTGAAGAGAAGTAACTCAAAGATTATCCTCTTTTCAGTTCCAAAGCTATGCGAACAAGTCTTACATGATATAAAACTGGAAAAAAAAATCTCCAGAACTATCAAACTGGGTCAAATGATTATTCATATTCTGAGCAGCACACAGGAGCCAGTAAGACATGTATTCCAACTGCATTAAGCACTGTATCAAAACAGCAAACACTAGCTACTTTCACAGTTAACATTAGTGTTATTATACTTACATTTACAGGTAACAAGACCTCTAAGTCCTACATAACCAGACGACTCTATCTGCCTCTAGTTTTGATCGTAAAGTTTTAATGAAATATCTGCAGGAATGTTTACAAGAAACAGTCTGAGGTTCTAGATTCCAAATTGCTCAGATAAACAAGTATTTCTTAAGCCTTCTTATCTCAGTTACTCTGGAATTGTGATAGGCATGTGATTTTTTAAGTAAGAATCTACAGAAGCAGTTTCAAAAAGAAGAACAGCCAGAAAGATCTTAGATGAAAGAAAAAACTTTTGCCTTGTCACATAAGTTTTCCTAAACCCTAACAGCAAACAGTAAGTGGTCAGCAACACCTTAATCCAGGAAACCTCTTCCATTTAAGACTACCAAACCTCCTTACCAGTCATTTTCTACCACAAAATCTAACTTATTTCAACAGCTGCTGGGTAATAAACAAAGGGGCTCATGAAACTCTGTTCTGTTGACTTTCCAAGAGTGGGACAATCTCATTTACAGGGCCAAAGCATCTTAAAACTACGAATAACAGCTGCTTCAAAAATTATCACTTATCTAAATTCAGCAGAGTGATTAAAACAGCACCTGAAGTCTACAGAGCTATTTCTGCTTGGAAAGAGAACTAACAGAATGAGTTACTTCTTCAATGCAATTTTACTTACAGTGAGGAGGCATATGCTCCTCTTTCATTGAGCACTACTGGAATAAATTGTACTTTCTTTCCACAGTACTGTAAACTTGTCTTCTCAGCTCCTAATGCTCCTTGCCATTTACTTTTCCCTCACTCAAGCTTCATCTGACAATAATGGCTACCAAAACTCTTTGTCTTTACTTCTGAAGCTGATTTCTGCTTACTTTCTGATGCTGTGGACAGATGTGCTAATCCAAATCCAAAGGAGGTTTACGTGAGGAAACCCTAATTATTTAGCTCAGACCATCCAAACCACATAAGCTGAACACATTTTGTGCTCAACAGCACTGGCACAAATTGCTTTGCTGACAAACGTCTGCAGACGGTAACATCCAAACGGGAATGCATCAGAAGCTGGCATTGATGGCTTCTGCCAAAATAATGAATCCAGAAGAGGATATTTGTTTGCAGCCTGATACAGGTACAACCTCCCATAATCCAGTTAATGCTCTACGCCTTATGCTTGCTGATGTTGCCCATTTCTGATGAATTCTGGTAAAGGTCATTGGAGAACAGCACAGAGAGCTAAAAAGGTGTACAAAATTATACTCCAGTTGGTACTACCACGCCATGAAAGCTTCTTAATTAAACTTCCATCTTTCATTTGACCAGCGCTGTGGACCTGCCAGGTCACTGGTACTACCCAGCACAGAAGCTCTAATCCTTTGAAGTTAGCTAAGATCAGTGGCAGCAAGTGTTCCTACCAACTTCAACTCAGTCTGAGATCACACAAAAACTTCAGATACCAACACTGACAGCTGCCAGCATTCTCAACCCCAAACATACCATTCAACAAAACAAGAACTATTTAGTTTAACACTCATCTTTTTCAAGACATCTTAAACAAATAACCACTAAGACAGCGTTTCATTTGCTATCGCAATTGTTCCAACTTTTGTTCAACTCTTTTGCGCTGACAACCTAAAAATCTTGTAAGATCAAAATTAATCTCTGAAAAGCCTATATACAAATTGGTTTAGAGTCCTACTCTTGTGCCCATAGCAATAAGATCTCTTAATTATGCCCAGATGTAATTTGTATTTACATATGGTATACACACACTGAATGTATGCAGGAATATGCTTAAGAAACATCCATCTCTAGAAACAAATCATAGCTGATTTAGAAAAAACTAGAGAAAGAAATCAGCAGTATATTGATATTAACTTACAAAGCTTCATTCTGAGCCTTCCTCAAAACAGGTATCAATATCAAAAGCATTAAGCCTGATTAATGATTTCCTTTCCTGTGTCCATGCATGAACTTCTCTGAACGTTCATTTCTTCTGTCACATATTTGAAAGCACTTAATCAATTCTCAGAAGTGAACCACTAAAACAACCGCTCCTTTCACTGCCCTTTGATCTAATGTAACAACTTAGGCAGCTAAATAAATCCAATGATTAAGTTGGCAATTAGACAGTTCTGTGTTTTAAGGCATGGACTTTGATACCCATTCTGAAATTACTGCACAAATCTGTGGTTTTTAGCAAGTGAAATTATTTTAAGATTACTGAGCTTTTTCACTCCAAAGCTATCTTTCCAGCTTCTCTCCTCCCTTTCTTTAAGTTTGCTCAGCAACAGTACTCTGAATAATTTCAAGTGTATTTTACTTTCCTCGTTCCAAACAAGTTTGCAACTTTGAATGAAAACAATTGCAAAAAGCAGCAAACTAAGTTATTTCTGAAAAATCTGTATTTATCTTTTAAAGGAAATACAACTCATTTTAGGCTTTATGCATCTCACAACCTTAGCAAAACCTAAAACTTTAGCCAAAACTAAAGTGCCAGTAAAATTTACTATGGTTTCTTTCTTTCGATTTGCCACGGTTCTTGCTGTACACTGACCTATTTATTTTTCTCTGAATGCTTTGTCCACATACTGTAGCAAATACATAAAGTAGAACAGTTGTCATCTTATAGTTATCTCTCCCAGACATTTTATTAGACGCTTGCTAAATATTCAACCATAATATACATAGTTATGTCAGTGGTTAAGAGATGAAAGTCTACATTACTTCACTCAGGAAATGAAGTGCAGGTTTCAGGCTTTTCATTGCAATATCCTTCAGTACATGGAACATAAATGTTTTTGCAGCGGATTGTTCAGCAAGTGAGTGATGCAATAGCTTACACAGCTAAGCCACTGTATGATTTCTAAGGCCACAGGGTTAATACATAGTGATAAGCTATTCAGTTATAATTGTAGCTTTCATGTCAGTTAAATTGAGCACTCTGAATATTACTTCACAGTCAAAACTTACTCTGTTATTTAAAAGAAATTTGAATTTTGATTCCCCTGAAATATAACTGCTTCAACATTTAGTTATATTAGCCCAAGGCAAAGATCAAATCCACAGCACTTGTTAGCACCAACAGGACGAGTAGCATCTAAGAAAGGCAGAAAATCTTCATGAAGTTGTACATAAAGAAGAAGCATCTCACAGAATACAAGTGGCCGTGACGGCATGTAGTTGAAAATTAAATACAGATGCAATAAGGACAATTTCTCCAACTACCTCAGATTTATTTTGTGTTTTCCCCTATGTATATATAGTATTAATACGACAGACATGTTTTAATTTCAAGAATGCCCTTTCTAGACTACTTCTGAACAGAATTATGTAATGCCTAGAAATCTCAGGTGATAAAGAGAAAGGGTTAACTGAGATCTATTTTAATGATCTCAAACATAATACAAGCAGAAGGATTTATGTGTAGAATGACAATCCTCCCTTCTTGCTTTAAAAAATCTAGGAGAAATTCAGATTTCTTTTAGACATAATAGTTTCCACATGAAAATCTAGCTCACAAGCAAACGCAATGTAATCTGAAATACTGCAAAGCTAAAGTGTTAACAAACACCAATGTTGCAGCTGCCCAGACTACGTTATAATCATTTGAAAAAGACAAGAAGTGTATTAATGAAAAGATTAAGGATGACTGAATTTCCTCGCACCAAAATATCTTTAATATCCATGAATTTGACCTCGTAATTACTTCTATTTAACATGTAAGACAGTAACGGGGCCATAGTTACTAATTCCTAAACAAAGCAATTACTATCAATTTCAGTTAAAACATCTTTTTGAAAGCGATTCCATTTTGATCTAAAGATCTCAAATGATGAAGAATTCAGCTACACGCTGCAGAAAACTGTTAGGCATTTTGCCTGGAATAATTTCATCCTATGAAAAAAAGTTTGCCTTTTAAACGCAGCATTGTGTTATTTTTCTTTTATTTTCCCTACACTGAATTGTCATTATTATCATAATCATTTAATTGATTCCTGACAGTTACATAAGATTTTAGGTATCCCCAGCTTAGGCACAGTATTGTTCCTCATTACTGACACTTTTGATAAGAGGGGTTACAGATGGGAACTCAATCTCAAGTCAAGTTACCAGAAAAACTTTTGGTGTTCTGTAAAGTAAGCAGCACACTCCATCAGTGTGGATCATCTCTCCTCCAAGTATGAGTGGGATTTTGTGTTTTCAAAACGTCATGGACATATTAAAAAAAATACATTAAGTCCTGGACAAAAATAGCTAAAACTTTTAAATTGTTTCCTGTAATTGTACTTTTTCCCTTTTGAACTTGTAACTTCAAGAGGATAGACACTTGTGCCTGAGGCAAAGAGTTACTCACTGTGAACAAGGAAGCAAAAATCTTTCCACATCAGCAACAGAGTAAGCTTTGTGAAGCCTTCTGCATCATATTCCACTACACCACTATCAACAAGAAAAACAAAACATTAATACAATTTTTAGCCAGCATCCATCCTAACATTGAACAAGAAATACATAAATCCAGGAATACAGTGTTTGGTGCTTTTTTCATTTGTTCAGAAGGTTCCAATGCTTACTTTATTAACAATCACAATTCTCTAACTAAATTTAAGCTGCGGCCCTGGAGTTTCTTATCCAAAGAAAGGTTATATCCAATACATAAAATATATATTCTGAAATGAAATTAGACCTTTTAATGCATCTGTAGTACTAAATTGGCAGTAACTGTACATATGCAGGTTTCCTGCGTGTTATCAGTTTACAAAAATTTATTAAAATTAAGTTAATGGACATGGTAAAATTGAAACTGTGCAGGCTGAGAAGGGTTTAAATCTGAAAAATAGAAAGAGCTTATATATACAAAAGTCACAGCATAACAATATTAAAAAATAAATACATAATGCTTGTTCAGTAGACATTAAAAGTCAGCCAGCAGAGGAAGGTATTTTCTAAAAGCCTGAAACAGAATCAGACTACTGAAGCACCTCATGAGTGAAACAAAATCACAAATGTATCTGGTTCACTTCTGTTCTGTAGTTTGGATCAAATAATTCTCAGAAGACAAAAAATCATTTTTCACACAGATTAAGTCTTCATCTGTGTCTACTCACATATCAAATTCAAATTACTGTTATCTATCTTATAGCTGTACAAAATTTGGTTGCCTACTAACAAACAGTTAGTAGGCAAACTTCCTATCACTTGAGAGACTGGGAATTTGAAGGGCTTCCTAATATTCATGTAATTTTTTTAAATTGCCACACAGAAGCATAAGCTCCCTTCTCCCAGGGAGGCAAAGCATTGCTGATCAGGTACTAGCTGTCTCATCAGCTCCTGGACTCTTGCTCAAGTCAGAATTTGGGTAGAAAACTGAGATGTCTACCTTTCACAGCTCTACAGCACCCCATATTAGATGCTTTGTGAATGTAAAGTCTAATTGTGCTCGGCCGTGGGACCTTTGAACTGCAGGAATTCATGACTGAAAAAATCTTTCTCTCACGAGTCCCAGTATTGCTTCATGGGGGAGCAGCTGGTCTCCAATCACGACTTTATGTCAAGCAGTGGTTTCTGGCTCCTGAAAGGCTTGGAACCATACCCCACTTTTACATTGTCCCACTTCAGTCACTGCCTATTATTGAAAGACTCTCTCCAGTTCTTTATTTATCAGCAAGCACACTCCTTATGTCCTTTTCTCACAATCAGCTGTTTTCAGAGTAAAATCAGATCAGCAACTCACACTAGAGGGACACTTCATTGGAACCTCATTCCATAGAGAGATTATCCATCCATTATTCTGTGGGAATGACCAGACTTCATCCGGATATTGGCAACAGAACCAAAGACCATGTGAATAAAATAACACTTTCCCCATGCTGCACAAAATAATGCGTGAAAAAAACTTACGTTCCAAAGTGACTCAGGAAGGCTGCGATATACTCTCTCCTCTTATGGTATCCCTGAATAACATATTGTACCTCAAAAAAAAAAAAAAAAAGAGAAGCTTTAAAAACAAACAAAAGTTAATCTGTCATATATCCCTTGTTAAGGAAGACTTACAGGGTTCTGAATCTGAATCCCACAGTTAGCTTGCATAATTTTACCAAAGAAACCTAAAATGCTTTTAAAACAAGTAGTGGATTCCAGCACAGCAAAAATCTTGTAAAGACATCTCTTCACTCACTTCTAAGTAAAATTCAATATTTCACAATGTACTGAAGAGCTGTTTCAGTAAGCAAAGTAAGGAGTGGAAAAAAAAATGCACAAGCATGCCTTGCTGAAGTTTAAGAAGGGACTGGTGATAGGCAAAATGTAATTACCTGATGTGATGGCTGGCTAAGAGTCAAAATCAAATTTGGGTTGTAAAATATATCTATAACTATATCTATATCTATATAATTTAACAAAGGATCTTGCATGTTTTCAGAAAACTGCACCTCCAACAAAATCTTCTCAACTCTACACTTTCTCTGCAGTTTAATGCTGATCCAGTGAGCCGTCTACTCAGTGGAGAGTATCAATTACTGAGGCATTCTATGTTTTGAAAGACTTCCATCCTGACACAAGCAAAATCCAACAATCCTAAAATTGGAAGACTTAAGGCAAAATCCCCCTTGCATCATAGATGTTTTCTTACTGATTTGAATGAGATTATTTAGCAGAATACTGTGAATAGGGTTTGACCCATAACAGAAACGGTGCAAATGCTGCCAGGCTGAAAGAGCATCTGGTTACTTTGGGTAGTTACAGTATGATACAGTACATGACTCCTCATGTCCTTTGCCTTCCAGAATAAAAAATAGTAATTCCAAATCTTTTTTTCTTTATCAAACATGAAAAGAATAGGAAGCATATTTTTATTGGCTATAGTAATATTAGAATTCCTTGACCAGCAAATGCTTTCCTAAAGTTTTTGACAAACTCTCAGCTCTCAGCAATGATTGTACTGTCTTGTACCCCTTAAACTAATCTATTTGTAGATCAAGATTTATTTTGTTTTATAAAAAAATTGAAATTATTTTGAAGGTTTTGTGTGGGATCTGAAATGTTATTTTGGGAAAAAGAAAACATACGATAAGTTTGTTTAAGAGACTTTGTTTAAAAAAGGATAAAAACAGTCCTGTGCATATGCAGATGGTCAAAAGCAAGAAAAATAATTTTAACAGAAAACCACAACAAAAACAACTCTAAAGACAGATTCCAATCTAATTATGGAAACATAGTTTGAGGAACTTTTTCTAAAAGATAAAATTATTTTCCTCATTTGGACAAGGGTAAAAACCATATAGAGATACAAATAGGAAATATGTAATAGGAAGATTCCTAGATTTGACCCCTAGGCTTTGTATTGAAAAATACACTTAAACAATGGAGAAGCTTTCAAACTATTGTACTCTCTCTTTTTTGTTTAAACAGCACACTAGCCAGAACACAACCTTTTCAGTCTATGCAACCTTAAACAGCTATTACTGCATAAATATCCAAGTAGGCAGCTGATTCTGCTCTTTTGGATGAGAGGAAAAATCATCAAATCCTCCCTCGAGCACTCAGGATATACAATGATTATGATATGAACACTTTGCTGTCTTCTGACTGGAAAAATAATTTGCAAACCATTCATATTCACTAGTAAAATGATACACAATACAGTATTCTATGATACAATAACATTACATTTTGAACTGTAGCATTTCACAATAAAAAAATCCACACTAGGATCATTCACCCAAAAGATTCATTATATTCAGTGCACTGCTTAGGTACTCAACTCTTACCAAGAAGTTATTCATTGTATAGATCACCTCAAACATGCCCTACTACCTAGCAGAAGGAAAATGATCCCAGGAAATACTGCAGTGTGTTACTGCTGTACAGTACACTATATCAGGGAAAGGAAAATTGAGTTATCTTCAGTAACTTACCTTGTTTGTTAGTAACTGGCATACTTGGGGTACGTAGTCGATTAGACAACCTCCACCCGGAAAGGCTGGGATGTGAAGGGCAGATGATCCTCCAAGCGCACTACAAAGAGAAATTAGTTTAAAAGTACATCACATACACAATCCCTGAGACTTTGAAGTTATTGCTACAGTGGCCTCTTGCTCCAAACTTAAAGGCAGGGGGGCATAATGTGGAAAATCTACTTTGTTTTGCAATGATACAAGAAGTATTGAGTGATACCATCTATTCGCTGTAATTCTTCAATCAAGAATATCACTAACATAAAGCATGCTCTCAGGAAATATTTTTCATTACAATTTCTCAGCCTCTTCAATCAGATGCAGAGTTGAGACACCTTCCCATATATGGATAAGAGGATTTTGATTGAATTACTCAAAAATCCACCTTCAATCAAAGTAGCAAAGCTTAAGTGCAATAATGTAGACTGCAGAGTAATAAATGGCCAAATGCAAATGTCAGCTGTGCCACTCATTCCAATTTTGGTCCTCCCATTACAAAATATTACCTACTAGACCAAATCTAGTGGCAGCCAAGAAAGATTGTATGTGATGTATGAGGAGAGGCTGAAAGAAATGGGCTTCCTCAGTCTTACAAGAAGGTTGAGGGAGAGAGGGTATCTGAGAGGAGAGTTGAAGGCCTATTGTTACTGGAGGCATACTGATATTGAAGACATATTGATGCCTTCAAGTATCTAATGGAAAAAGAAAGAGAAGATTGAGAAATAATCCTCTCAGAAATACACAGTGATAGCATGAAATGCAGTGGAGATATGCTATCACAAAGGAAGCTCTGGTTAGCTGTTAGGAAATAACTAAAGAGTAGAAGAGGGGTCCATAAGGCCTGGGGGTTCTCTATTTTCAAGGTGTTCAAAAATCAGCCAAACAACTGGCCTTGCTTGGAGAAAGGGGTTAGCCCAAGTAATCTCCAAAAGCTGCTGCTGTTGATGAGGATATAAACTCTTTCAGTGTGGAAAGATCTAGCACTTTTAATTTAAATCAGGTTGTATAAGCAACAACCAGCTACAGTCCACACTACTCTCTTTCAGTCGTTTTGACCTAAGGTTTTCTTAGAGCCTCTTACCAATCAAAACAGATATGAATTTCCATTACGCACCGTGGCTTACAGCATGTACTAAACATCCAGAATCTTGTTGGGTACAATTAAAAACCTAAATTACTTTGTGGCCTCTTGTTTACATGCTGCTACCATGAAAGATTAAACTGCCTGCAAACAAGGATCTTCTCTGCAAAACAAGGCTCTTGCTCTCCAGTGGGACCTGCCCTTGTGTTTTCCTCATAGTCGATAACGTATCACTTTGCCAGGTACAAAGGTCTGCAGTCATACACCCCTTTGAAGGAACAGAGCCTAAATAAATAAAAAAACAAACTTGCAATGAGGTATATGGAAATCTGCTACTCAGGCAAAACAGTCTGGGTTCAGCAGACTGCTCACCACATGGAACAGTTCCGCAGGTCTGGGTTTTGCATATGTAGACATGAAAGAAAAGCCTTGAGTACACTACAGCTACATAAAAAAGAAAAACAAAATAACCCACTTTTCTAGCAGAAGTTATGATTTTAATTATTATTATTATTTTTAAATTCAGTTTCCTTACTGCTATCCACTTACTGGAAATATACACAGGGGAATGCAATTTTGTTACATGTTAATGTAAAAACAAAACACCAAAGCATGACTGTTAGATTATTAATAAGTTGTAACACTTCTGGAACACTTATTTGCTCTTAGGATACTAAAAGCATCCTGGGTTCATCAGTTTTTAACATTGGAGAATGAAAGACTTGTCCCTCCTGACCAATGGGCTGTGAACCTTACTTTAAGACGTTAGAATTGAGTTCATAAAAGACTCCAATCTCATAAATAGAGCAAACAGTACTGTCCATTTTGCATCCTGCCTTGCCTCATTTGTAAACAAGTCCATGTTCCTGCTCCGAACCAAGATTCCATTAGAAATACTCAGATGACTGCAGAAGAAATTACAGGCTCCTCCCTTCATTACAATAGCAGGTATGAAATTAGGAGTAATTGCTATCAGATTTCAACAGAAATAAATTTCCAATCCTTTATTACCAGCTTCCAATACGTCTTTCAGAGTGAATTACCATGGTTTATGGTTAAGGGCTTCCCATTTTAGCTATACTCATATTCTGAAAGTAGTCAATTCATTTTTATATATATACAGACTGACACAGACTGACTGGCTTTTGAGAGAGAGAAAGAAGGCTGGAATTTCTAGCGTAATTATCCTCTGAAAACAGAATAAAGCAGTGCAAAATGTAATTTATGTTCTGTAGAAATAATTACAGGTAGAAGTAACTTACTTCTTATAGAAGTAAGAGCAGACAGACATCTTTGTTCCTTCTTTTGGGTCAGACACTTATTAAATATTTTAATAAAATATTGCATTTGCACATGATCTTGCCTCCAAAAATTTCAAAACTTTCTATAAACATTCAATAACACAAAAGAAAACTATTGCCCAGAGTAGGATTTGACCATGCCATTCTATGGCTCTGCCATGTCAAAGGGCCACACTCTCAGCACATTTTAAGCATGAAACACAGCAACAGGCTATCCTTCCTTTGACCCGATAATAAACCTGCAATTGAAGACAGAAATGATTTCACGTCAAAATAAAAAAAAAAAAAAACAAAACACACATAAAAAGTGTAAGGAAATACATAAAAAGGAAAAAAAGGAAAAAATGAGGAAAGTGAATTTCGCAGAATGGCTTGGGTTGGAAGGGACTTTAAAGCTCATATAGTTCCAACCTCCCTGCCATGGATGGGCAGGGGCTGCCCCTCACCAGCTCAGGCTGCCCAGAGCCCCATCCAAACTGGCCTTGACACCTGCAGGGATGGGGCATCACAGCTTCTCTGGGCAACCTATGCCAGCGTCTCAGCACTCTCTCAGTAAAGAATTTCCTCCCAACACCTAATCTAAACCTTCCCTCTTTCAGTTTAAAGCCATTCCCCTTTGACCTATCTCTATCAGAACATGTGTCAGCCCTCCCTCCTGTTATAAGCTCTCTTATGTACTTGAAGGCTGCAATAAGGTCTCCCCAGAGCCTTCTCTTCTCCAGGCTCAATAAGGCCAGCTCCCTCAGTCTGTCTTTATAGGAGAGCCCTCTGATTATCTTCCTGGCCCTCCTCTGGTCCGACTCCAACAGCTCTATGTCTTTCTTGTGCTGGGGGCCCCAGATCTGGATGCAGTACTCGAGATGGGGTGCCACGAGGTCACAGAGTAGGGGTGGATGGTATCTAATGCTTTCTAATATCCCCCAAAGCCTAGTTAAAAGAAAGAATGTAAGAAAAAAAATGCTGTTTGAAGTCTGGTAGAATCTAGGAAATTCTTTGCCTGGAGATCCCACCAGTGCAAGCTGAAGATTCCTGCAGTTCAGAACTATCTTTCAGATAGCAAAGCCTCTTAGACAAATTCTACATAGTTTTGTTTGTATCTAAGCTTTCCTCTTGGTATCATTGTTGTACATTCCTCACAAATACAACACAATTTTTATACTCAGAAAAAAAACAAAACAACACAACTATAGAATTACAGCATCAGGTTTCATAACATTCATCTTGTCAAGAAGATGGGAAAAAAAACTATCAAGAATTATGACAAACAAACTGCTTTTAAACAGACAAATTAACACATTTTGCTCCCCTACAGCTGCTGGAGTAAGTCTAGTTTCAGAACAGCCAATCAGAATTATGTTGTTTTTTTTTTCTTTCCAATAGACTGCTGCTTTATAATAACTAGAATTCTCAAAGATCCTGATAGTGACTTTCTGTACTCTATTATCATTACGAAACAACTGTCTAAGTGGATGCTGTTTTATTAGGACTGGTACTGGATGAAGATAAATACATGGCAGATCCACCTATCTATGAGATAAGAATGCATGAACACGTTGGAAGGCAGAGACTGCCTTCCAGGTTGGAAGATCTGTTGGCCTCATCATTTTATTCATTTGCTGTTACACTGAACCTGCTCAGCTCTGCAAACCAACTTCTTACATCTGTTTTTAAGATAGATCAGAGCCTCTGTTGCAGCAAGTTCCTGCTTTCTCGTGTTTCTACAGTGTCACATGCAATGGGATTCCGATCACTTTTGGCAAATCAAACTGGATTTTGTGATGGACTCCATAATGAATTCAACAAGAACAGCAGTCAGCCTACATTAATAGTAGTTTTGTTCTGTGACACACTGAAGTACAAGTGCAGACAGCATAGCTGGAGTATGTTTACATTTCTGCTGTTGACTGGTGCATTCCAAGTGACTCGCTCTGTCTGTCTCTCAATGGATCTATTTATTCAAGCCCACATTTAAAATAAAAAAAAAACCTTTCCCATCTCTCGATAGCTTGTAATTACATTAAACTGTATTTCCCAAGAACTAATCTTGAAAAAAGACAGCATTATTTCAGAGGTTTACAGAAGTGACTGTTGTTTTCCCAGAGTATCTAGCTAACCAATTAGTTCTCCTTCCTTACAAAGATCACTTTACTGGGGAAGACGAGGAGTGCTTTCAAGTTGCAAACTTTGCTAGGCAAAGCAGCATTAAAGGCATGTTGGAAGATGATCCTAGTCCCTTTCCTAACCCACTCCCTTCCTTACAACTTCTCCTATGCTCTCTTGAGCCTGTAAAGCTTCCCTGAAGTCCTTTTCTTCACCTCCCTTTCCCTCTGTAATCCATTCTGCTGGCCCTTGTCTTGGAGCAGAAAAATGCATGCAAGTGTTTCTCTGCATCACTGGGACGTTTTGAAATGAGTCTGAAAATGAGACTTATTGCAGACCATTCCCCATGTCTTGTAGGGCTCTGCAAGAATACCAGCATCACAGTCTGTAAGCTATTCACTAACACACTGCAGACAAGCACCCATACGTCATACTCTCCATATATTTTGCCCTAATGGCTTTTATCTGTTACCCTTCCCCACCTCCAAAGCTCCACAAGCTTTTCTTTGAAAGAAGTATCACCATCAAAAGGATACCTAAGGAAATTTCTCAGTCTCTGAGAAGATACCCTGCACAATGACTTTTTAATCTAAAAGAGGAAAAAGTAATACCCATCCATTTGTAAAGGAGGTCCAGCAACAAGAATTATTCTTCTCTACAACGTGAATATATTATTTCAATGGCTGTGAACCATACAATTGAAGACTTGTCTAGCTTTGAAAATATATATACACAAAAAACTTGCCTCTGCATAGAAAGACATTTTAGATTGTCTAAAATAACAAAGAGCTTTTCTGTCAGTGCAGCTAATGTTAAAACACATTATATCTACTTACTAGAGATGGAAAGTAGACTTTAGACCCTAAGGACAGCCCTTTCTTTTACCAGGATACACCCTTGTTAAGTCTGTAAGGTTTCACCTGCCTCATTTTTCATGAACATGAACCATGTTTCAGACCTACACAAATGTTTATTACTCTTGGTGGGCATAAGTGAGAATAGCCTGAAGCATGTGGAAAGAAATTCCCTTCTTTTTGCTCTTTTTTTCCTGTTTTAAGACACTCATGTTATAGGCTTTGATCTCTTTCCCTGTTCTCTTTCTCCTTTGTTGCTAAAGTAAATAGTTCACTTTTTTTTTTTTTCTTCTTTTCTTTTGCAGTTTCATCATTTTAGTGCATTACACCACTTGGCACAGGAGATGCAAGGAACCACATCAAATAAAAGCACGTGACCACAAAAGCCTGAAGAATCATGATCCCAGATTCACTGTAAGTTTACCATTCTTCAGACTTGCTCGACCATCAAATCCTCCCTATCACATTAACAATGTGCTGCTTTGCAAGAGCTGTGGAATAATGCTTCCTTCAGCAACACAGAGCTAATAAACTAACTGAACATTACTCCTATTACTGAGAAATCAGTCAGTCTAGGCTTGTGACAGTGCTTTCTCCTCTTTCTGGTAACACTCAGTGTACAGCAAACATAATTAACATATCGCTTGTCAGCCTTTGTAGTCAAATCTACTACAAGGTAAAGTGCATCCCCCCAAAAAATTACCATTCTATTTTAGAGCCACAATGTGCTGACCTAAAATACCACTATTTTTACAGGAATACGGGAACATTTTACTTACAATTATTTCTAAATCAGCTTAGATACAATTGGAAATGTATGTTTCTACCTAAAAGATACAATCTGAGGTACTGATGTTATTGAGAGCAAAAAGAACCAAAACAACGATCACAAATAGACCTACAGCCTTGATCGACATGGCCACAAGTCTGACCATTAGAGCCAAAAGGATAATACCATCTTTCTCTCCGTGACCTACTAAAAGTTCAGAGTAAATATTTCTGAGCTCCTCCTTACTTGTGACTGGAAAAAAACATGAAATAATCACTGCAAAAAAGTAAAAACTCGGTGTAAAATCTATTTTAGCTTCACAGACTGTGCAGAAGACTGCAAGGAACTCATTCCAAGCTCTACTCGCACTTCTGCTGACCTTGTACACTCTAGCAAGTAACTGCAACTGTTCTTTTTGCCCACCTATAATGATAAGATGCATGCACTAAAGTACATTAAGGTTTCATAATCTCCACCGAGTAGTATAAAAGCTGTCATCTGCAACTGCTAATGAATACTACTTTGTGTGGCATTCTGCTTTAGGTAAAACCATCAAAAAAGTAGTTTTTTCTAATGCACTTTTTCATTTGACTCTAGGTGGCTATACCAACAAAATATTTACATGAACAGCACAAAGTCTGGGTTCAATGAAATTTTCATTCATTGTTTACATACAAACTGTACCTCCAAACACAAACTGCAGGAAAAGACCAAGTGAATGCAAAAGAAATTACAAGAAAGGCTTCAGTATCAGCAGTAGTTTAAAATACAGGTTAATTTAACACCCATCTGTAAAGCTACGTCCAGTATAAAAATCCATGCTGACAATACAAAGGGACAAGAATAAAAGCAGTGTATTTAAAACTGATTAAAAGTATCAAAAAAAAAAAAAAAAACCCTTGTGCTTAATACCTGAAATTATTTTTCATAACACAGAATGAACATATTCTGAAAAAGAGAATGTGAGCAGTTCCCCAGACTATAACAAGAGTGTGCTTTTCCGCTCTCACAAATTCTGACAAATGCTGCTTTTGTGTTGAAACTTACGACACTAATGCCCCCCTCAGCTTTTGTACAAAAGTCCCAGCAAGGTGCATTACGAATTTAACATGCTTAGTCACTCAGAGCAGCTTGGTTTTGGAAAGGTTACACATAACAATCAGATATTCATAACAACTAATGTAAGAACCGAATTAAAAGGCACTTATGCTCTCAAACAGGGCTTTTTGTTGTGTTTGTAGAAAGCGTTAGTTACTAATACTAATTTCCATCAGTAACTAATATTAATTTCCATCAGTATGGCATTATTTAAGGAAAACAGTTGTAAGAACACCTGAAAAAGTTGCTGGAAGGCTCACGGTTTGAACAGGAAGGTCTGGTTCCTGTCCCATGGGACGTGCACAGTCTGGCCTTGCACAGAACAATGAGGAACTAAGCAGCAGGAACCGAATGACACAGAAGGAGGAGCACAGGCTGCAGTAAGGAGATTTCAGTGTTTATAATGGGGGAATATTATTTATTTCTTGAGCATTTGGTGTATTTCTTAAAGGAATCTTGGCAGCAAACTAAGAGAAATTTTAGTAAAAAATGAAGAAAAATTTGTACAGAGAATTAAATGCAAACAGCTGATGCATCTCCCCCCACACAAATTAAAAAAAAAAAAGAATAAAACTCTCAGAAAAAGTTGAAGAAGTTGTTGGAAGAAAACAGACAAACGAAGCAGCAGCAAATATCACTCACTGAACAAAAAAAACACAGATAAGATAAGAACCTTGGCAGATAAGAAAATAAAGAGAACACTGTGCAGTCCTACAGAAAAGAAAAAAGAAAAAAAAGAAAAAAGAAAAAAAATTAAAAAAGTTAAAAAGGCAGCAAGCAAAGGTTGAAAGAATGATTCAATACACCAGGAGAAAGATTCTGGCTGAACCTACTGTGACTGTGTTCAGCTGGGGTCTCAGGAAGAACAAGTGTGAAAAAGGCTGGAAATGTGCCACACTAAGGTAGAAGAAGATTTCGGCTGAAAAGGTAGATTTTAACCCAGTTACAATAATTTTTCATCCTGCACTGATTTGAAATGATACATAGATACTATTCAAAATGCTCCACTATTTCTCCTTAATATGGACTATGAATGAAAAATGAGTCTAATCTGAAAATTTATTTCTGAATTAACTGTTCTTTAGTAGTATACTTTTAAATATCCCTTTCTGCAGATATTTATAGACCACTTTAACTGTGAATATACTGAGGGCCTTCTTGGTAGCAATTTAAAAAAATACTGCACGTTGAATCTTCAAGGGAAAAAATGTTTTGAACTCCTATCTCAAAAGAACTAAAAGTGGCTTACACATAGCAAGAAGATCACTGGGAACTATAAACTTTTGCACAAACAGGGAAAAAAAAGACCAGAGTACTGGTATGCAGTGAGCAGTGCTCTCGGCTGGAACACTAGGACTCAGTAAATTAATGAAAGGATTGAAGATTTATTTATGATGAGGATCACTGGAAATTCCTCTGCACTGAAACATGGGTGGTATGTTACACAATGCTTGTCACTGTTGAAGATACTGATCTGCTGTTTGATGATCCGCTCTGCTTTAGTGATCACCCAAACAAAATCCCATTGAACAGAATATTTACCACAAATGTGTGAATGTTCCATCTACTTATAAAACAAATGATAAAAATATTTTAAGACAGGTATCAGTTACATTTATGAACACGTGCCCTACGTTAACTATCATTTATCAATTTGTGAGCCTGCATTCAGTATCACTGAGCACATGTATTATGTTTCACTGCATTATGACTGCCCATAGGCAGGTGCTTTTCTAGTACTTATACAAAGACCATCTAACCATCTGTGTCTTTATCATGAAGCAGAACAATGAGTCCAAAAGTATACCACTCTATTTCCTTTCTTACCAACTTATCTCACCTATTTCTGAAGAATATTCATTTTCTCTAACTCGCAGCCTTTCTATGTTTTGTGACTGTACTTGCTTATGCTGCTCCTTATTTTATGTTCCCTAATCTACTAATCAAATTACAGTAATTATCTCTTATTGTTAATCTTTTCCAGATATTGCTTAATGCCTAACGCTTTCAGGGACACGATCGTTTTGTAAACATGCTGTTTTTCTGCCTCTCTACTATAATAGGGATTTGTTTTTCTGCCTGTCTGCTACCCTAGTGCTATGTTAACTTAAACATATTAACAAAGCTTACGAATCTCTTCAACCTGCAGAAACATTTAGTGTAAGCAACGTCCTGTCCCTTGCATCATCAGCATCACATTTGATTAGCTTTGATGAAGAACAAGAAAGGCAAATTAATGAAAGGATAGGAAATCTCGCAGAAAATTCTCAGAAATGAAATGAGAGCAACATGCTGGAAAACCTCTGGATATGAAGTTGAGCATTTGGGTCATCTCTAAGAATGCCTGAGGGAGGTGGAAAGTTAGAGGGGAAAAGTGTTTTTCTTTCATACATCTGGCTTCTGACACTGATTTCCATGTGTACGCAGCATGATTAAGGGGCATTCTTGCTCAGATCTTGAAATTGGCTTTATCTTATGCTCACAAATGATGTGGAATGCTACAGGTCTGGTCTGGTGCTCCAGCTACATTCTCCAAGAGGCCTAGAGAATTCAGGTTTTATGTAAGCCAAATACATTCACATGTGGACGCAAGGCAAGAGAACATAAGTTTTTCATGTAAACACAGCCACTGTGGTTTGACAAACTAACAAGAACCATGTTAAACCCTTATTCATTTAACAAGATGATGTGAATCTGCTTGGATGGTTTTTACAACCCCTTTCAGAATTTTTACCACAGGCATTTGTATAAGTGTATTTTGCTCCCATGAACATAAATAGTTCAATATTCATTGTAACTCACTCTCTTCCAAACAGGGAGAAGCAGAACTATGCATCACATAACGCAAAGACAGCCTCTGCTAGGTGGGCAGACTGGGAATAATTGTCAGTAGCGGATGTTTGTAGTTTTTAACTCTAGTTCACATCAGGTGTAACAAGAGTTCCTTATGCAACAAGATAGATGTGGATCTACTTCGAAAACAAAAAAGGCGGAAAACAAAAACATGCAACCTTGTTGCATTAAAATCAAAGTAGGGACCGCATTCACAGTCGAACTGTAAACTACCATCTGCAACTTAGAGCTTCCCTTGGTCAAAGGGTGAATGTCGAGTTTTTTGTTTTCACTAACGTCTCTCTTCCGTTCATGGAGCAGCTCAATTAATGCTCATACTGCAAATCAAAGGCTGGAATGAAAATACTTTTCACAAAGATTCCGTTCTTACTAGTATAGATTATGAGTTCATATAGTGTACACATATACATAAATCAACCCTGAGGCTGATGTATACACTTGCATCCCATAAACTTCCTTTAATGCATACTCTTTCTTTCCCTTAGAAACTGGAAATATTTACATAGTTACTGAAAGACAAAAATTCCAACTTTACATCAGTATACCTTAATATCTTTCAAGGGTTTCATTAACATTACACAAATGCATAAGGGCTTGAGTGCTTTCCCAAGCTGATTACTTAGATAATGAAGCAGTCTAATCTGTGTCTTAAAGACAGATTTATGATTAAATACAGGATGCTTTGAAAAAAAACCCTAGCCTTTTTAGTAGAAGAATGAATTTTTCAGAAAGTATCATCGATTTAAAATCATTTTACAATCATTCTTTTAATAAGAAGGAAGATTTTAGGATTCTACATCTAGAATAGCTTACTGTTTTATTATTATTTTTTTAAAGCTCTGAAGTCCTATGTATATTTATAAAATACTTCAAATCAAACATTGTTATACTGCTTTAACCATTAGTCAAATAAGTTTTCAATGGAAATGGAATAGATTACAGCACAAAATAGCACAAACATAGTTATCCTTTTCCCTCATCCTGAGAAAAAATTAGAACACAATTTCTGCTTCCTTTCCTATCTAATTCTCCCCCCTTTTTCCCTTTTCAAAGATCAAAAACAAAGTAATTTTCATATCTGGTACTGAACACATCGGCTGATGTCACTGTAAAACCAAAACTCTTGTAAATATGCTCTAAAACAACTAAAGAAGGTAAAATAAGCTATTGAATGAAGCACATTCTACGAGCTAAATGAAAAACTCACAAGAGACAAAAATTACTTCAATGAAACCTTTCTGTCAATGGCAGCTTATTTCCAAGTAAAAGATCTAGCACTGGTAACAGAGATTTATTTTTCAAAATAAATTATATAACAGATCCCATTACCTTCATGTTTCACTCGCTCCAACTTTTTGACACATAACAATGTAATGTTAATATTATTTCACGGAGGCGTCTAGATGCTAGTCTGATAATCGCTCACTCAATCTGATGAAGACTATGATGTCTTTTTAAAACTAGTGTATTGTCTGCTCAAAATATTAGCTTTTCATTGAGGTAGATGAAACATAGCATAATCCTTTCTTGCTTCAAACAGATAATTTAGCAACCTTTCCCCACCATAAAAGATATGAAACCAAAACCATTATTAAATCAGAATTTTGGCTGAGAATGCTTATGTTCTAACTGCATTTGGGTGTTTCTGTCAGCAATAAATTTTAACACAGCGTTGGAATCTTATGTGTTATCCATGCACGTTTGTGAATTCTGCATTTTTATTCGTTATTTATTTCAAGTCTTTAACGTAGGAAAGAAATCATGCCACTAAACAGTTTGATTTTGCTCACCACCTCTATCCCTGTCACTGAATGACATGACGACTGGCAACCTCCAGCTTTCATGAAGAGCTCCTTCAAAGCTGTGTTATGCCATTTGATACCTTACTATAGCCACCAAAGCAGCTACAATAGCATATGGAGAATGTTCCTATTATATTTGATTATTTTCTCTTCCATCTCTTCTTCAGGTTTGCGTGCCTAAAGTTTATGATCTTCCACTTTAAAAACAAGTCACTATATACACTGTACTGGAAGCCACAAATTCTGTGCTTTATTCCTATTTTGCCAACAGTTTCTGGAGTAAATTAAGAGAAATAGCCTCAGGCTTCTTTCCCAGTCTTTGTAGAACAGAAAAATACATAGAGGTCTTGGACTTAGAGAGACCATTCTAGGAAAGGGAAAAAACAAACAAACAAAAAAAACCAACAAAAAACCATGACCTCTGCATGGAACTCACAAAATGAAAAATATCTTACAGCTCTCAGCACCTCATACTTTTATTACCAGAAAAGTGATTGCCAGAAAAACATGGAGGAGCAGAAGATTATTTAAATGTAAAATCAGAGTAGTACCGCATTGCTCTCTGCAACACCTTTCTCCCTCAAGGCTGTGAAATGTTTTAACAATGTATAATATCATTCATACACAATGCAGAGACTGCTGCAAGTCCATCCCTATACAATCCATGGTACAGTTTATGTCAGGGAATAAATACTGTTCTACACTAGTAACTGCAAAGTAGAACTCACACCTGCTTCAAAAGTTGAGCACTGCCAGAATTATTCTAGCAGGTTCCCAGTATCTTTCAAGGTAAGGTTTGCTACTGGGTCATACCAGTTTATCCAGAATCCTTCCTCCTACCACAGTGTCCACAAAATCTCTTTGGTACAAGTTGCTATGGCAGGTTACACATTTCCTCACTTTTAAAGTGTGGAGAAGCCACTGCACGCTGCGTACGCCATTCATCTGCAATTATAGAGGCTTATGATTTTGAACGTAGACAACTACATCTTTTTACAGGGAAGATTTGTCACTCACAAAGGTTATTTTTGAATTGACAGAAGAATGTAAAAAATGAGTCCCTCAGTATTATTTAAACCTATAAATAGTATTTTAGAATTCTAGTTTTTCTGCAAACCCCGGGGCAGAAATAGCTGATTTGGGGTGTCTACATGCTTAGGTTATTATTTTGTTGCAAAGAATGAAGTTCTCAGAAATCACAGGCTCCTTGCCTTTCTTCTGTTTCCTGTCTTCAACATACAGGCCATCATTGGATGTTTTTAAGTGAATGATAATGAATGTGTTAGCTTATGAAGATTTTAGGTGTGCTGCAAAGCTGGATTAAAAAAAACAACATAGCAAACTGACCCTACAAGGACAGCAAAACACAGTTCTGAATTTAAACCTAAACTTTCCTGTATATAGCCTCTGTTCATCTGGCTTTTTTCTTCCAAATGCCTGTGGGCCTTGCCTTTAATAGCTGCTACTATAGTTAGTGCTTCTTCAGCTGCTGTTGAGCTTTTGCTTTCCTTAAAAACTGCAGAGGTTGAAGTCGAGCATAATCTTAATAATCTCCTCCCTTCAGACTTCCCATCTTACCCTGAGGTCAGAGTGAAGATGCAGTTCCAAGCTACTACAGATGACCAATTTCACTTTAGATTAAGAATTGGCTATAGGATTAAAAAAATAAATAAATCATTTGTTTTGTAAGGGAAAGATGCAGTCGATCCTCTTTAACTCAGACAAATTCTTATCTATCTAGAGTTTAAATAAAACCTGGCTTAGAACCACAAGATTTTGAAACCACTTTAAATTAACCATTTCCACATTGAAAAACAAAACAAAACAAAACAATATTACATGAATTACTGCCTTTTAGTGCATGAGTTTTATGCGTCTAAAGGACTGCTATAATATTCCAGATATGGAGTCCCTGTATTTTATTTCTGAATACCTACTAGTCAATGTTTACCTAAATAATAACAAATCACAAGCAGCAAAAGTAATAAGGAAGCTCACAGACAGGCACAGCTAACAAAATTTAGTATCCAATGAACTACTATACCGCATAAGATTGATTTTGTACCTGAGCTGTGCTAAAGCCACAGAATGAGTTTACTCCTTATTAAACATCAAAAAAACCCACAGGAAAGACGTTCTACATGTCTTTGCCAACGAAAAAGCTTCAAGCAGTGTTCATGCCTTGTAAGACATAAGAAAATACACTGAAGACACAAATCTTGACAGAAGAGAGGTTTTTTTCTGGCACTTAACAAAGCATGAATTCTGACTGAAGCACTTTCTAGGATTAGAAGAATATTCATGATTTATTTCTCCCATCTTGATTCTCAGTTTACAAAACACAGTTGCATAGAAGATTCAGCCTGTCCTTTAGGTGGCAGTAACAGAAATTACCTCCTTTAACTGCTTGTATTTATGAAATTGTAAGACCTTCATATTTTTGAGTCTCCCATCCTCCTCCCATATTCCTTTGAAATGGGCCAGTAGGCTCAAAAAGTTCATAGGGTAGAAACAAGAGAAACATGTACGCATACACAACATAGATCATTCTATGGAAAGAACACTTACTAAATCTGATTCAAAATCTACCATGGCTTTCCATCACAGAACTTATTTAAGGAAGAATTACAATCCTGTTGAAGTCCTTGGCTGAGCTCACCATAAAAAAGTGAAAAACAGCAACTGGCTAAACTGACACTGCATACGCAATTCAGACAGATTAACAGTTGTTCTTCAGACATTCTTGAATAAGGACAACCGTAAGAAACTTCATTTTGCTAGGTAAATCTTTTGTCAAAATCACTGCTGCAAGAGCTTCTTAGCCTCAAGACAGATATAACATCAGTAACTGTCTTTACAAGGAGAGCACACAGGTGCATACTCAAATAATCATTCTCAAAAAAGTTTGTTAAAGCCGAAATGCCAGAGGAGAGTATAACTCTACACAGGAACAGAGAAAAAACACATTGATACCTCTGATGAAGGGAAATTTCCACCAGTGAGATATATATGTTAGCCCTAAGGAAGCTTGAAAAACAGTATTCATTTCAAGAAGTTATCACATATGGAAAACCTCAGAAGCATTTCTAAATAAAAGAAACAAAAGAAAACATTTATAATGGAAAAGATTAGGCAATTTCCAACTGCAGCAAATTTCAAAGGTTCTTAGTTCTCCCAGCTTCCAGCTTTACTGGAAAGCAGGAGTTGCTTAATACCACTGAAAATCTCTGACAAACTCTTTTTAGTCTAAATTTAGACATATGACCAATTTTTTCCAGAGATTTAAAGCAGGACTCTATTAGTCTTTATAGTACACTTTGGGACGCATTGTGTATATTTTAATCTCTTCTTGGGCATACCTACACTGTAAAATTTAAAAGTGTCCATCAGCCCACTTGACTTTTTTTTTTTTTTCTTTGAGCAGGGAGCTTGTAATAGAGAAAAAGCTCCAGAAATTTTAGCAAATTTCACAGTAAGTTCATTAATCTTGCTCAGTGGGTGGGAAAAGAAGACAAGTGATTCAACAAGGGACAAGAACGATCAAAATACCATACGGTGGTATGGAACTTGCCTATGTTTGCCTGGATACAGCAGAATACGTGGAAGTTTTAACATTGATTGTTAACTTAGAATAGCTTTTTGTACTGTTCAGATCATCCAGTTTGAATGTAGAAAAACAAAACAAAACACGTCTCACAGAAGGGTCCAGTTTTTGCAGAAACCAGCTCTCCTTATGTATTACCCAATCCCAATGCAATATAAAAAAACACTGTACAAAGAAAGAAATATTGGCAAATGTCCTTGCAGCTCTTGTTTTCTCCACCATATGAGTTTTCAGAAAACTCTGAGCAGATTTTCCTGATCTGATATGCTGACAAGGATAAAAAAAAAAAAAAAAACAAACAGATCTGCTGTTGGAAATTTCTGTCTAGCAAGATCTTCTTTTAAAAGCTACTCATCATTCAGTTTGCTACCTATCTACTGTAAAACAGTTGCCCGTTATGCAAGGATGGTTATCACTCACAGGACAAGAATCTCTTCAGCACAGAGCAGAAATGCTGCTGTTTACACTTATTTGGATTGTCAGAATAATTCCCTGGATTGTAAACTGTCTCCACATTGATGAGTACACAGAATGCTCTTGATTGCAGTTCTACAACTTAAGGAGTTTGGGTTTTATTGTTAAACCTCACTTTAAATTCTCACAGGGAGGCTCAAAAGGCAGGTTATTCCTTGAAAGGGTCAACAGCAGTCATCTTCAGCACTGTGTTCTCTGCTGCACTGATGATGGGTATGGCGTGGAAGAACTCTTTAGGAATTTGACATTAACAATCAGTAACCAGAGAGCCACCTGTGTGTGCAATCTCCACCACGGTTTTGCATCGCCATGTTAAAGGAGGCTGCTCTTCTTTCAAGGAGGTCAAAACACGCCAATCTAAGCCAACATATAAAGGAAACAGAGCCTGGCAAATAGGTCTTTGCTGAGGGTAAAAATCATTCTTTGGTGCACGTGCATCAGTCTCAAGACTCTAGTAAGACTTTTCTGTGCTCACACAGCTTGCTCTATGAACCAAAGCTCTGACAACAGGAAAAACAGGAACATTTCTCTGAACTTCACTTTCAGCTCCTTCTGGAACAGCTCCTTCTGGATCCAGATCTTGCTAATTTTACCTACTGATGAATTCAGAGTTCCAGTTGGAAGGTGGTTCACACACAACGGAACAGGGACAGTACTGTGCTACCCTATAGTGGGAGCAGGCAATTTTGAAAGGCAGGCTGCACAACCTCCCAACAAATGTCTTCCCAAAACGGTTTTGCTCCAGTAAAGGTCTCCCTGAGTTCTGAGTAACAGCCCTATTCCAGAATCCTGCACTTGGTATGTTTGGGCATACGCTGTATATAAAGGGTGTATTAATTCATTTTCACTAAGTGGTAGCCGTACCTCACAAACTTAGTGTGGGTCTTTCAAAGAGTCACTAGGAAGTCTGTTTGAATGAGATGCTCCAGCAACAGCGTTAGACCAGCTGGGGAGTTCAGTAGCGATTTTAAGTTATTCAGAATACTAATAAATGATCCAATCAGCAGAAGAGCTCATGATATGTGATATGTTATTTCAGAGAATCACAGAATTGTAGGGGTTGGAAGGGACCTCAAGACCATGAAGTTCAACCCCCTGCTAAAGCAGGTACCCTACAATAGGTCACACAGGGAGGTATCCAGACACGTGTTGAGTATTTCATTAGAAGGAGACTCCACAACCCCTCTGGGCAACATGTTCCCAAGTTCTCTGTCATCCCTACTGTAAATAAGTTCTTCTGTATATCTGAATGGAACTTCTCATGTTTGAGTTTTAGGCCATTGCTCCTTCTCCTATTGCCATGCACCACCAAGAAGAGCACTCGCCTCCTCTATTTGCCTCCCACCTCCCTTTAGATATTTATAAACATTAATCAGGTCCCCTCCCAGTCTTCTTTTCCCCAGGCTAAACAGACCCAGGTTACTCAGCCTTTCCAGATAAGAGAGATGCTCCAGGCCCTTTATCATCTTTGTAGCCCTCCACAAGATATTTAGGTCAGTGAAGATAAGTTTCAGCCATGAAGAATAATGAAAGGACTTTGAAGCAGAGTTAAGTGGACGATAGCAAGAAATATGAGATTTAACACACAATGATAATACAAAATGATGCACATGGAAACACAATCCTAACTGGAAATATAAAGTGACAGACTCTAAGCTGAACATTCAGCTGATTTCTGGATTATGACTGACAGTTCAATTTAAATGTCAGCTTAGCAAGCACTAGAAGGACAACACAAAGAAGTAATTTGGGAATTAAGAAGAAAGAAATAAGAAAAAAATAAGAAAATGAGGTGAAGAGCCTGTTTATGGCCTTCAACAACCTGTGTTCTGCCAGAACCTGTGTTCTGGAATAGTTTCAGTCTCACCTCCATAAAAAATAAAATACAAAAACAAACAAACAAACAAAAAAAAAATTAAAAAAAAAAAAGAGAAGAGAAAAATTAACAAAGGTATGGAATAGTTTTCAAGTAAGGAACAGCTTAGAGTAGGACACCTCAGTCTGGTAAACAAAAAACAAAAGCAGGAACATGACTGATGTATGAAGTTCGGAACAATGGGGAAAATGTGAGTGAGCACTGACTAGTTAACTGTTTCTTGCAATACGAGTATGGGTCAGCAATAAATCATGCTTATTAGCAGCTGGATTCAAAACACAAAGGAGGAAGTTCTCCACACAATATGTTTTGGAGCTGTGGAACTCAGTGTTGCAATGTGCTCAAAAGGTAGACTGGACAAGCCTGTAGAAGAGAAATTCATTCAGGATTACTGAGCATACATGAACCAGATAAAGTACTCAGGCCACAAATGGCTGAGGGCTGGAAAAGTATTAAGGCAAAGTATCATATGTGACAGCAGTGTTTCTATGGAGTTCGCTATCAACTTTACTTGCAACTTCCTAGGCTGAGAATTCTGTATGTGCACGTGATTTTCTATTTGGGCATCACATTAATATTTAGTTAAAATTGTAACTAAAGTTCTCCTGCTTTCCCACAGAAAACTGTAAAACAACTAACCTTGTCATCAGCAAATTGAAAGGTATTGTATCTTCAAAGATCCTCTTGCCCAGATTGGATGATCTGGATCTCATTTAAAACAAAGAAAAAACAACACAACAGCTCAAGAACTGTGAAAGATGACCTGACTTGTCTGACTTGAACTCAGGCTGGGTGGAACACCTGAAAAAGCACACTATCTGAAGGTGTAGGACCCTGCCCTTTCCTACAAGTACAAGTGATGTGCCAGGGATCACGCTGACATTTAAAAAAAATGCGTAGCTCTGCAAAATGCACTGTGCTAGTTTCCCCACCCCAGCTTAAAATACAATCCCCCTAACAATATAAACAGTTGCCTAACATCACATTTCACATACCACCATGGTTTGGATGGCACGTCCCTGTTTGAAAAAGAATTTGACACACTAACAGTTACGGTGAGGAGGGAAAGAGAGGAAGTAACCTGAGAATCAAGGTTACAAAGTTGCTTTATCCATTCCTCTGTGGGGATGAAACAGTATAAACAAAACAACCAAACCCAAAACACTATTTACTTTGGGAAACAGAGTACATCGAGTTTCTCATAGTAGGTGGAGTCAAATAAGGACACACTCGGCCCCAGACACTCCAAGAGCCAGATCCCATGCAATGTTACAGACTGGAGCTGCTCCCCAGTCTGCGCTACCACTATTGCTACATGATGATCACATTCTGCACAGGTACAGTCAGCTCTGAGAGCAGGGGAGGGGAGGGCAAGCCAATTATACCCCCAAGCATGGGGGAAATTTAGGGTTACAGCAGCGAATGCCAATTCACAGGCAGCATCACAGTTGTGATAAGCAGATCAATTCCAAACATCACTGCGAAAACCCATTTTGTAATTAGCCAATGCTGTGCTTGACTCTGTCTAAATGCTGTTTGTTTTCAAACCACCACAGTATGTGGCAGAGATGTGGGTAATAAAAGATATAGCTAGCTCTGCCTAACATCTCTGGGAGGTGGGGGAAGCAGGAGGGAGACAAATACAATCATTTTACCTGAGGCAACATTCTTCTCTTTTGTTTGTTCTTTGGGAGAGCTACATTGCAAACCTGAGTTGCTACTTGAGGCACTTCTATTAACAATACTTAGAATACAACTAGAAAGACTTATTTAAGTTTTCTAAGTTAGTACCCTTCAATATTGAAATTCACGGACAATGGAACAATTTTCCGTAAGGAGAGCCATAACAAAAGTCAATAAGCCACCCAAAACCAGGATAAAAACACAAAAAAATCCTCTCTGAGCATGAGAGGTAAGTTCAGTAGCTACAGTCAAAGTCATTCCTCAGCTACTTCATTGGGTGTTCAGACAAGACTTATCTGAATTATAGCACTGAAGATCTGTATAACTGGAATTAACTGAATTCCCATCCGCCATTGAGTTTCTCTGCTATGTTATAATCAGATCACAGTCCTTCATCAGTCATTTTCCCAGCCTTCCCTTTCTTCTCAACTTCCTGCCATCCTCAAATACAAAAATGTGGGGAATGAATGTTGCCTTTTAAGAAACAGCAAAAGCCCCAACAGTATCTTAAAGAGATTTCCTACCATGGAAGAATATAGGTTGCATATTTAAGCACGAACAACCTCATTAAAAATATATCACAGAAAAAAGCACTTTAGGGTAATATCAACCTTAAGGCTTGTCTTTATTGTAAACATAAAGTTGTTAAAGTCAGAAGGAAGGGGGTTAATTATCCAAGACACCTAACACTTACATTTATCATGAAATTACATGCTGAAAGGTTCAAGGAACAAAAGTAGAAGTGGCAGAGAAGAATGGAGCTACCTCATTCTTTTCTGACAAGCAAGTTGTCTGAAAAACTACTTAGCCTGCTTGAAGCACCTGAGCTACACAAGTGAAGACACACTTCTCAAATGCAAAGGAAACAATAATTTGCACTGCCATTCTAACGGACCTGGCCAGGCAGCTTTCTGTTAGATTAGTGATTGCAATAATATCACTGAAGAGGCTGAAGGTCATGGTTATATACACCCATAAAGTTTTTAAGTACAGCATAATAATATTCAGGTTATTCCTTGTAGCTAACATAACACTGTATTGAAGTTAGCCAGACCAGTGGCCTGTAACTGTTAAAAACTGATCTGGAATATCACTAAGATTCTAATATGATTGATACCTTAAATATTTTCAGAGCATGAAAAATAAAATTGTTTGAGGAGAACACACAATTTTCATCTTTCAGGTTGATCATACCTGAAAAAATATCTGAAATGCAGAGATTTAGTGCCAAGTTAGTGACTTCAAATTCAGCGTATAGCTGTGGGAAAAAGGAGGACACTTTGGTCTTTACGTGACAAACTTGCTCTCTTCTGGTTTACGTAACAACTGCTTCAAACTTCTTTCTCAGGAGAGAGCTACAAAAGAATGAGTAGAGGGGGAATAAAAAAAGAACTCAGTATTAAAAAATAAATTTATATTAATTAAAAGAAACAGGAAGAGATTATTCATCAAGGCCTGGCAAAATGAGGGAATTATGCTACTTGAATAAACTGACAGAGAAGATAAGAGATTTAGAAAAGCATCTCCAAAGCAGCAGCTTTGAGAATTTGATGTGTGCAAGGGAGAAAAATGGAGGAGAGGCAAGGAAGGAAAGAAAAGGTCACCATTGGCACGGAAAGAATTATGGAAGCATCTGCATATTAAAAACGTACTCATTAAATATAATTTTATTTTCATTTTCAATTTTGTAAAAACAAAAAGTACCTTTGCATTAGTTGGTATTTTTTCCTTCTTCTTCAATAGCATATTAGCATCAACATACTGAAACAAGTTTCTCCTCTAGCAGATAATTCAATTAAAGACTATACTTCAGTAGTTCCGTTGGATACTCTCAACATAAAGCAGCAGTTAAGATGGACAGAGCTGTGATGTTCCAAAAATCAGTTTGTGGGACTGGTATTCTAATACAGGAAATACATGTACAATACCAAGACTCTCCACACATTTCATTTTCAAAAGATATTTGCATTTTTTCTTCCCAAAGATTTAGGTCTCAAACTGCATAAGGAAATTTTCAAATTGAACTCATAGAGGCCCACTTTAACACTCTGAAGTAAAGTTGAATTCATACTATTTTGTAGGTACCAATAAGCTAAAATCTTGAATAACATCATCTTAATTTAAGAACTGTTTTTCCCAAATGCTCAGTATATGCTCCCCATGACTTCCTGGAAAGTAACTCTGTCCTCTCAAGTGTTACCTATTATTGTCACTCCTAGACAACTATGAAGGCACAGAAAAATAAAGCTTAATCTTAGATAATTGTGTTCAGTTTAATGGTACAATCCACAATAGAGACGCTACTACAATTAAATAGCTACTTTTGCAAGGTTATGATAAAGGGACAATTCCAGGTCATTTCTCCTAGCAACGCACAACAAACTATAAGTTTCCATATGCAATACCAAATTTATGATTAAAAAAAATGTAAAAATAAATAAATAAATTTTCCTTATAATAATATCCAACTGACAAGCAAAACAATTCAATTTCACAGCTCTACTTTCTCATAGGTGTGAACACAGCAATTGGAAAATGCACACTTCCTCAAACTAATTATTTCTTATTTCGGAAAAAGGCATTCTGGGAGACTGTAAATGCCACACAAGCACAGATGATACAGCATTTAAAAAGAACTCTCCCAAACAACACACTGGAAGCCATCTCTGAATTACTACTGCCTATTAGGTTTCCACACATCTCTTCTGACCTCCTTTAGTAGAATTCCATTCTGCCTAGCCTGAAAACAGGAAACAGATTCTCTCCTTTTGTCCTTTAGGATTCTTAAGTTATTCACCTATTTATTTGCTGGTCTAATAAAATCAAAATCTGTGTTGAGAAACTTACCACAAGACCAACTTTAAAATATTCCTTTGGAGGGTAGCAACAGTTTCTATGTTATTAATCCAATCAGACAGGTTTATGCCTGTCATCTTTGCCCAGATTTGAACTCCTGTTGCCCAAGAGAATAGAAATTGGTGATGCAGGAAGAAATGCTTAACTGTACAGTATTATTTACTTGTGGCTCAGCAATCAGTTAACCACATATGTGAAGCTCTGCCAAGATGTCCTCCTACAATAAAAGCATTTTCAAAAATCCACAAAAACAAACATAATAGTCAGTAATTGACATATTTTGGATGGAACACTATTTACCTACTATTTGTTCTTAGAATAGAATCCAGTATTTTTACAGATTTTTAACACTGAAGTAAAAGAAAAGGCTTTTCTGCTTGCCTTAACATACAATTATAACCAGATTGCCAATTGCACTATCTTTACATTACTGACATATTCTGGCAGGGATCAAGGCTCAAAAATACACTCAACCATTACAAGCATCTTTTTCATGGTGGAAGACATACTTATGTATGTACTGAATATTTTATTTCATTCTCTTTAGATAATGCTGCTTGAATAACTACAGTGAAGATGCTACAGAAACCTGTATCATGTGTCAGTGCACACAAATGTGTATAGCCTCAAGACAGCCTATATATACAGGGCAGCGATTAAGGACCATCACTAAGCAGGAAGACAACATTTGACCATAAAAGAAAGAGACTAATTCATTTCTAATTCTAATTTCATTTTATTTGGTGCAGACTGACAGTAATCTAAGGGAGTCTCTACTGGGTTCTAGTTTCCTAGTAATCAGCTCTTTCGGAAACACATTGATATATTCACAGATAATGATGATATTTGGTAATCAGTTATCCCAGAAGGATACTAGTATAAACATATTAAAATCTGTGCAAAACTTTACAGATCTGCAGATCAAAAACAAACAAACAACAGTAAATGACTGGAAAACATTTTGTCAGTAGAACAGCACTAAGAAAATGGTGTGTATATTACACTACTTGAATAATTTTAAGTCACTCCTGGACAAAACATGTAAAGATCTAACAAAAAATCTCTGACATTCTGGTTGTAACTGAGACATTTGAGGCATGTCTTGTTAGAAATAATTTTAAAAAGAAAGAATATTTAAAATTCAAATACTACCCACAGCTGCCAATTTGACTATTTTAAACATGCAAGTTCTCCTTTACTCCCAAAAGAACTGCAACAGATTACTGTTGTAAAAGACTTTTCCACAAGTCATCTTGTTTTCATGCTATTGTTTAAGAGAATCATGTGATGACACCAGGTATTACAGGGCTATGTACATGCAGTACAAATGTAAATTGTCCAACGTAAAACAAGAAGAGTATCAGAAAATAAAGATATATTAGAATGAAACAAATCCAAAACAGCAAATCCTTTTGAAACCATCTCCTTTAATGGGCGAGTTGCATAGAACGCATTGCTTCTACAAGGCCTCAACACTGTATGCCTATAAATTCTAAACACCCCTACATTCTTGACTTTAAAGGGAGTCAGCTGTAGGACCTTGTTAGATGTTAATTAACAAAAAACAGGGAGTTGCCTTGGTGAAAAGTAAACAACATTTCAATTGCAGAGTCTGATGTAACATGGGTGGTTGCATCTAGACTCTACCATTAAACTATTAAATAAAATACGCTGAACAGGTTGGGAGAGAAACAAAAATAGAATGCTAGACTTTCATAGCATTAGTATAATGAAGAAACTTCTTTTTCCTAGCATTTTAAGTGCACTCCGTTGGACACAAAGTACTCAGCAAGGCCAATTACATTGCCACAATCAGCATGGAGAAGCATGTTGAGACTAACTAAAGAAACCAAAATTTATGAAGGAGGCACGTGGACTTGACTCTTGATCTGGAGCTGGAATTAAAGAATGGTAGCTCATGGATGAAGTGAAGAGAGGCTGTTCTATGATAACATCCTGGTAAATGGCATAGTGTTACAACATTGTATGACACTGGGAAGACAAGAAGCACAGCTTCAGTCCAGAGGGATCTTTACAAGCCCCACAACCGGGCCAAGTGAAACCTTGGGATTCTGAGACCGGACCTCCAAAGGAATGTCTCCTCTAAGGAGGGCAGGCAAGCAGCAGGATGGTTCCTCAGAGAGGCTGTGGGATATCCTCTGCGGGAAGTGTCCAAGACTTGGCTAGACAAAGGCCGAGCTATACAAAACCTGACCTAGCGCTGGCAATAATTCCATGCCAAGCAGGAAGTTGGACTGGATGAGTCAGAGTTCATTTTGAAAAGAAACAATGTCGGAAAAAAAAAAGTAAAATACACGTTTTTAAGTGTTGTAAAATAATGTTAGACTGTTATAAAATAAAGAGAGAACAAAGGCACTGAAATTTAAGACAGTGCAAAAAGATTGTTGTGATCATGCTCTGATTCTGCCTATCACACAATTAAAAGGGTTGTTGGATTTTTACTGATCAAAGAGTGCCTAAACTTTAGATAAGACTTCCTTTGTCCTGATGTATGCTCATCACTCACCTCTCCTTGCAGTTTCTATGCCAACAGCAGGAAAACGTTCTACCAGATATGCAAAGAGATAGAGGCTTACTGCTTAAAAACAATAAAAACATTTTCAGACATCTGTGCAAAGTGAAAGAGAAATGGCCAAAAGAGAAAACAGAATACAAAGACAGAACTTAGGAAATTTTAAAAAGAGCAGCAGCTAGTGAGGGAAACTTAAATAGTAAGTATGTGAACAAAAACAGAGTATAAAACAAAAAACAAAAGGATTTGAGGCGGTTGGAATCAAGTTAAAATTTTCATTACAACTACAAACGAAATACAGACTGTCTTTTTAGCAATGGAACAAGTTAATATGATCACTGTGTAAATACACATACATGCCATCTAATCATTTTAACATTATGGAGTATAAGAAAAACAAAAAATATCTGGGAAGCCAACCAAAAATATGGCCTAAAGGAATTACCTCCTCAAGTTATATCAGCAGAGCACTATTTTCTCTAGAAAGGAGAGGTGAAGAGGAGCAATGGGCTGCTACTGAGGTATGCAACCTTCCAAGACAGACAAATGTAACACAGCTGTTTGGGTTATTATCAAATGCAAAAACAAAGAAAGGAAAGGAGAGAGAACAGCAGCCACAGTAAAAAGCAGAATTGCCTTTCATGCAGTACTTAACATATGGAATAAACAGTACTGAGGGAACACAAGGGAACAATTAGTATAAATGGTTTTGTAAATATCTTGGACAAATCCCAGAAGAAAATAATACTGAGGAAGACACTGACTAATTCAGAGGAGGGAAGGGGCCTCATGGCTCTTCTGGCCTCCTTATGTCCTTATGTGCCCTGTATTTATATTTGTGTGCTTGCATTATCCAGCATATAGGCTATTTAAGGTCAGAAAAGCATTGCTGTAGCACAGCTGCCTCCAGCAAGTAGAGCTTGACATCACTAACCACACAGAAGAGCACAGCTCTTTTATTGGCTTAAACAGCAAATATCTGCAAGCAGAATTGTTTCGCTCTATTTGTACAGGTTTTTCCACAGTGCTATGGTGCATGCAACTTTGGTACTGACAGAGTTCTGTTCACTGAAATTGTTAAATGGCTTCTTTCCTCACGTACTGTCAGTGGCCACTGACCAGAAACAAGCTGTGAGAATTTAGCTTTAATATCCAACAAAAAAATAAACCACATTTTCATACACTGAAGATTCAATTCCTGCCAAAATTTAATATGCCTTTCTCTGCAGAAGGTTTGATACATAATACACACACATATCAAATATCACACATGAGATCTGAAATAAAATCCTATGACACTCCACTGACACACACACGTATGTTTTCTAAAATATACATAACATATTCCAGACTTTTTCCATTAACACAGTGGCTACACAATTTGCAGAAGTAGTGAAGGACTAAAGTGGCTTATTAACCCGCTGAAATGGAAGGGCATCAAAACACGGTTACTCCACGACATGGTTGATAACTGCCACAAAGAAGGTATTTTCCAGAACTAGGTAGATAGATACCTCAGTGACTGCACCAACCTCCTCCTCCCAACAACAAGAACAAAACAAACAAACAAACATGCCCAGGTCTGCCTCCCAGCGCACAGGAGTTTGGCTCTTAATCACCCAGATCAAAGGCCTGGGGGAGTACACAAACTGCTCCCTGTCCAAGCGATCAGGGTTTCTCCCAGTGAAAATCAAGGTGCAAAGTGGCACTTTGTACATCTAGGTCTTGTCCTGATACCAGCTTTAAATTTGATGAGGGTGCAGAGACAAGTACCACAATTTAGTCAAAGCCTGTGGCAACTTGATGATAGCCAAAGAATTCACTGACAGACAGTGAAACACAGTTGGGAGCAGTAACACTCATTTTTCCATACAGAAGATGACCACAGGTACATTATTTTTTTCCCCGAATAATATACAACTCCCTGGACGTAACCTCTAACTACCTCTGTGTTTCTTCCAAGCTGCAGATTAATGAGGCCCAGCCTGTTCCCAAGAAGTGTTGGTTGTAAAGGAAGATAAAATGTACAGAAATCACGTGAAGCCCTGCTCTGTACAGTTTTCTTTTTAGCTGTCTCCATTTTCTGCACAAATCACTTTACAAGTTTTTCGAAAAGCGCAACTACAAAACACAAACTCTATTCCATTCAAATAAAAGCTTCTCTAAGTTGCGTACAATCTGCACTCTAAATTAAAGAAAGTCGAAGTTCAGGATGTGTTTTAGTTTCAAATTCATCAAAACCTCATTTTTGGGAATTACCCAGAAGTAACCTCTTAGGAAAAAGTTCTCAATATCTCTGAAGGACGATCTGCTATAAAGGAACAGATTATTCAACACCAAGTTCCACAGGTGGGAATATGCTTTTTATACATACTTCCAATGTAAGTCCAATATGCAAGAGAAGAAAGCAAACAGGACTTCAACTAAGATCCACACGAGATACTAGTAGCAGTAGCAATAGGACATACTGTAGCCTTAACTGACATCAGCAAAATGATGAATCACATTCTTGACAATAATTTGGAAAAATGAAACCCAATGGTCATGATGCAAAAATCAACCACAATTTATTCTGTGGAAGTAGTATCTTACTATGATAGATAATTAAGTGGGAACTAATTTTAAGAAGACTTCAAGATTAAAAAGTCACAGATTATGGACAGAAAAGTGGGAGGTGAAAAGCAATAAAAATCATAGAATCATAGAATCACCAAGGTTGGAAAAGACCTAAAAGATCATCCAGTCCAACCGTTCACCTATTCCCAATAGCTCCCACTAAACCATGTCCCTCAACACAAATCAAGGTGGTACTGAGTACTGCTGTGGAGTGGAGAAGTTTAGATGAAAATAACTGGATGGAAGTAGTAGGATTCTAGCTTTAGGCTGAAGTGTGACTTAAGAGAATGAGAAAGCATAACATGTGAGATGCTAACTGCATGGAAAAACTGTGTTTGAGGAATGGGAATAGAACAGGAGAAAATACAAAGGTTGTGAAAACTGCTTCTCAGAGGTGTCTAAACGCCCTTCTCAGCTATGTACACTGAAGTACGTGTTTCAACCTAGCCAAGCTTGCAGGATAGAAGGATTAGATAGATCAAAAAGAGTCCAATGTAGGAAGTTGTGAACCATGAAACAAGAGACTTGTGTTCTGTTACTGATTCTGCCTTTAACTTTCTGGGTGACAGTAATTTCCATTAACTATCACTTTTGCTCCAAAAAGGTATAATGATAATGACCTCTCTGTTGTACATATGAGCTCAAATACATTATATGCATTATTAGCTAGACACTCCTTCTGAGTTTGTGATCTGTATAAACGATTCTTAATTTCACAAAGAAAACTTTTCTTGGTTATAAACCAAAGGAATCCCCCATCACTACCATGCTTAGAAAGACTCTTTCTTAACTGCAAGTTAAAACAACCCAGCCACCTTTAATGTTCTTCTAGAGCACCTTGTCAGCACAAATGAAGTCACATATCTATTTAGTTCCCAGGAAACTCTTCCACTGCACTTCCATACTGACAGCAATCAGGATCCTAAAGCACTCCAGCACTGAAACAAGGCTTTGTGGTAATCTCAAAGGATACATTTTGATCTGTTCTTTTGATCCCAAGCACAATGGGAAGCTGAGGCTGAGATCTCCTCCCCACTGGTCCCTCCCTCCTTCCCCACTTTCCTTGCACTGCAGCTACTCCATGTCCCCCTTGTACCACACTTTCAACATCACCCAAGGTACCCACTGAAAAGGCAGCACACAAGCCAGGGAAAGAAAAATACCACAACAGCAATGAAAACTGACGTGCTTGGCCTTGGCTTATTTTAATTCTGCGTTTCATGTGTTTTAGCAGTTGGTTTGAAAATCCTTAATTTTTCAGTTATGAGTGTTCAGGGGTTTGCACTTACTGAACATTGGCATCTGGAAGGAAGCACTAAAAGTAGCTAACTTTTTATTAAACGTTTTAAATAATAAAATAGGAAAAGTCTGAAGATAGAATACCATAATGTGCAGCAGCTTGCAATTACAGTGAAGTTCTCTGAAAACAAATGACTGAGTCACCACATTCAGAAAGTAAGCCACATATCCCAAACATGCAAAAATCCACTTCAGTAAAGCAGATTTTGTAACAAGATAATGTCATATTCTGTACCAGTGGCTTCTGAATTACAAGAACTGGGAAAAATATACACATGGCAACAATAGCAGTTTCAAAGAATACTCTAGGAAACCTGTGTCGAGGAAATGGTTGAGTAAAAGTACCTTTCTCTAATCACAGCATTTGCTGCCAAGGCAAATTCTAATTAACTCACTGTGGCTACCATTTCTCAGTTTTGGTAATTAATATGCAGTTAGAACTGATACTGTTGACCAGCAAAACCTCAACTTTGAGCTTCAAGAAAAACCCTCTGTAACCTACTCATGTGATTACATTTAAGGATAAATTGCCAGGAGTCTCAGTCTGTGGAAACCTCAATTCACAGACTCCATTCAGCTGTAAGTGACCTAGACAAACTCAGAGTTAAGTTTCCTCACATATAAATTCTACAATTGTGTAGGACTTAATTTTTCCATTGCACTTTGAAGAAACACCTGCTAAGGTATTTTTTAGGGTAGCATTTAACCCCAGTTAACAAACCTTTGCTCACTCTATTACCGCTATATTTGCAATTTGGAGTAAAAAGAAATGACTTCTTTCAAATCTCTCTGGTCAGCCTAACTAATTTTACAGCAGTTACTTCAGGGAATTCACACTGGCTCCAGAGCTAGCCCTTATAGTTCTGCAGAATAAAAGACTGTATGTTAAAAAACAAAACATTCCTAATAATTTCTACGTAAGAAAAAAACCCAAAAAACTGTCATCTGCAGCAAACATATTTTAGTACAAACATGGATATACTCTGCTCAGCAGGCTTCCTTTCCCCTATAAAAACATCTCAGGAAACAATGATGAAATCTGCTATGCATGCTCTAATGTGCTGGGAAAATAGCTGAGAAAGGCAGTTAAGTACTATGCACCAAGGATGTCAGAATGGCAGTGAAATACCCCTCAGCGTATGCCACAGTAAAGCCAAAAATACTTGATGTATCAATAAATAAATAATGCCCTTGTGAAAGCAGAATGATTCTCAGTATCAAAGTAAAGGACACATAATCCAAACAACTTCTAGAAAACAATTAACAGAAAAATTCCAACTGCAAATACAAGGTCAGATTTCAGATGTATTAAATACAGTTCCAGCTAGTAACTGAGACAATAGTAATTCCCAATCTCATTGCTAAAATTAGATCTTGTCTGGAAATATTCAAGACCTGCCTGGATGTCTACCTGTGCAGCCTGCCTAGGAGGCCTGCTTTGCCCCCCATTGGACTTGATGATCTCTGGAGGTCTCTTCCAGCCCTTACAATTCTGTGATTCTGACCAATTAAAAATGCTTCTGACGACCTCAATGTACAAGGATTCATCTGATGATACGAGCAGCAGTAAAGATCCAGGAACAACTTTATTAATAGTACTGTGTAATGTCCAAAAGAAACATTACTTTGTTTCCTTTGTCCCCCCTCTGTTATTACTCTTGTAGGAGATAAAAACACCTACAAGCAGAGTGATACCACAGAAAAAAGGTTGAGAACATTTTAGAAGAGTGCAGTTTTATGACGGTGCTTCAGAATGACTGTGTTGACAGGGATTATTACAATGAAACATGTTATACTCACAGCAAGGGTCTGTATGCTTAATTAGGGTATCCTGAAATAAACTATATGCATACTGGTGAAAAAATGCAACAACTCAGTGGAAAGATTTTGTATCTGAAGGAAGAAATGTTTTTATTCAAATTTTTGAAGAACCTTCCACTCTAGTCAGAAATACGTAGACAAAAGGGAATCAGAGAAGGTTGCCTTAAAACCTGTTTTTCTTTTGAAATTTCTTTCAATTTTCCATGTATATTTTTCTGCTTTACAAAAAATCCTTCGAGATGTAAAATAATTATTGCAACATGTAAAAGTACACATCTGTCAGATTACAAAGAGTAAGCTAACAAAACCCCAGAAAAGACACAAATCTGCAGAAGTCTCTCTAATCAGAACCCCATCAGGACAATTGCAATACCACTGCTGTCATATTACAAATTAGATGAGATAGAACTGCGAACAAAGGAGACTCTGCCATCAGAAGGCTACAGTTTAAGAAGACTGGACTGATGGGTATACGGCAAAGGTAGCAGTCAAGAGATTTTACCAATTCATTGGCCAGGCCCTGTGAGGAAAGGCATGACCAAACTGGGCTTACTGGAAGATAGGGCTCTGCAAAATCAATAACAACTCCGGCTTCCTTTGTCTGCAAAGATGTTCTGGGATTTGAAGAAGTCATGGACTGCATTGGTTCTCTGCTAACAGTTGCAAAGAAATCATGAGTTTGGAAGAATAAATTCGTGTGTTTGGAAGTTTTAGCTTGTCAAACAGAAGACCTTGCTTCTATCTTCTACAGACAGACAAAAAGGCATTAATACAACCAATTATGTAGAGACAGTATACTTCCACTTACTGTAAGACAGTAGGCTTTGACCAGTGACATGCACTCACCAGTATGGCACACCAGCATGAGGTGAAGCCCTTCACAGTGCCCCTGCAACTTGGCATCTCAAATGCAGCAAGAGACAAATCCACCACATGCTATAAATGGAGAATACTTTCTTCTTTCAGCTCCCAGCAACCACAACAGAAGGGATAGTTAAGAGATGGGAAATAATACCTCAAAGCAAATGCACATAGTTTATTTTCTCTCTCTTCAGTTCTTTTTTTCATTGGGGAAAAACAGATAGAAACATTCAAAGTCTAAAAGTTCAGACTAGTTTCTTGTTATTTTTCCTTGTCCATACGAGAAGGTTAAGCACAGTTGCCGAACTTCAAATTCCATCCTCAGTCACGAAGAACCCTCTGGCACAGCTCCCAGACTCGTAAAAAATGACCACTTCAGTCCCTAAACCATGGAGCCTGATCCACTAAGGCAAAACAAGTTCTACTGACAGCTGGTTTTCTTAGCATATTCACATCCATGTATTTATCACAGAAAAGCCCTCCAGGACAACAGTGTTTATTACAGGATTATTTCTGTGAATCTAGGGAACAAAGAATCTACTGAGCAGCAGTGTTTCTACTCTTATTTCTTTTTTCTTAAAATGTGAACCAAGATAAACCCGCTTTATTTATTTCTTTATTAACATGGACTATCCATGAAGATTAAAAAAAGACATAAAATTTGGTTTTTATCATGAACAAATATAACTTCTGATCCACATTAATGTGTAGCACACTGACAAACAATTTAATATAGAAATTAGCTGTTCAGACTCTTTCCCATTTCTTGGATTTAGATTCTGGTGACTTTAAGCAGATGAAAAACAAAGATATAACAGATTTTTAATCATAAGTTTCCTATCCATAGGGATACCTAGTCTTCTACCACTGAGAAAGATAATTTGAGCAAGCAAGAAGTGTTATAGTGAGAGACTTTATGAATAATGTATAGAAATAAGGCAGAGACATAAAAGGTAATTAGTCCAGCAGTTCCTCACCATGCAGAGGAGTGCGTACAACAGTGCAGGCGAAGCCTCAGAATACCTGTTTTCCTAACCTAGCAGGGGGAAGAGGTCAAATGGATCAGCACGTGGGGAACTTTGGGTACTGATGCTGCTCAGCTCTGAACATTTCCCCAAAGCAGAACAGCTGAAAGTTGGGGATGAGGAGCATCCTGTGACCACCTCTGCTCTCAGAGCAGGAAGGAGGACTAGCTACGCACAAATGGATGCTGACAAGCACCATCCTCTCAAGCTGGGTGGCCTGTCTGTGAGGTTTACCAGCATATCATTTTCTCCAAAAGCGTGCAGGAACTTGTTATTATGATACTATGGAAGTGCTGCTGCTTGCTTTTTTTTTTTTTTTTTTTTTTCTTTCTGGTTGTATTTACATATATTATATATAAACTGTAACGTATAATCAGTATCCCATGTGTCACTGTGACTGAATCTACCTTTAAAAATAATTAAAAGCAACTGTTATTAGCTCTGTGTCTGTCTACTGATGCAATGTAATGAAGAATAAGAATTGTTAAAGAAAATAGAAAACATTTATAAATGATTGATTTCAAAGGAAGGATATATTAACAAGAAATTGCGGATAACATGTTTTAAATGATTGGTATTTAAAGGAGTGCTTTTAAATGCAGAAGTTTTAATGAAAGAATTAAATCACGCACAGTTATGTTTAACCGCTGTTGAGATGTTTACAAACCAACATGCTTCCCAACCCTACGAGCTGGTTTTGAGGGTTTTTCGTTTGCTTGTTTTTCAATTGTAAGACCTGGGCTTCACACTCTTTGCAATGAAGTCAATGGAATACCAACATCGACACCTGTACAAGCAACAATACCTTTGCACTGCATTTTTATCTCCCACTAAAAGACAACCTTTTTCAAATCTAGCATCTTATCTCCAAACCATAAAAAATAGGTATTTCCCTGATTTCACAAATCTCTTTGAGAGTCTCTGGCAATGAGTAATCAGTCTTACCAGTACTATGTTTACCATTCACCTAAAAATAGATCAAATGTGCTTTACAATAACACTTCAAAACACAAACACTATATTCATATTGCTAGGGTCCAAATTTGCTGACAAGATCTGTGGGTAAGTGTCATTTTTAGAAAATGCAACGTAGCAACACATACTTATATGGTGGATCACAAAAGCAATGAAATCTCTTGGGAAAGCTGGAGATAACTCACTTCACGCAGACAGTTCACTCTTATTTCTCTCCAAAGTTGAAGCATTTTTGTTTGCAAATGTTTTTTTATACATCAAGACAATGCTATTCCTGTTTGCTTGTTCTTCCTAAGGTGAACAGAATTAGTATAAACAAAATAATTGTGGGAATTTAGTATTTTTCCTGTTTTACTTAATACTTGGGAAGGTTATGGGTGGAACTGTCGACTACTAATTATTCTACCTCAAAATCTGATGCATAAAAAAAATACACCAGTAATTTGCTTACACGGTGCTTGTAGATGCAATTATTGTTAGCAGCAGGGAAGAACTTTCATAAGCAGAACACAATTCAAATGTAAAATGCCATGGCCTCAAGTCATTAAAATTAATCCTCAGGGCCCTTTGAGGCTTTTTGTACTTTTGGCAAAAAGTATAAAGAAGTACGCATTGTTGCTTCAGTTCCCAAACATTGGAAAGTTAAATATCTGGACTGTCAGCCTCTGCTAAACAGAACAGAGATTGGTTTGGGAAAGAGCAAAAGACAAATGTCTCTTTGTTATTATAGCTCAATTGAACAAACACTGAAAACATACCTATGCATTTTTTCATAGAACAAAAAAGTAACTGGTATAATACAGGAAAGTGCAGCAGCTCACAATCAAGCAAATCTCCTTCACTGGAAGTAAGAGACATTATGCCATGAAATAGTAAAAGCTGATTACATTAACACCGCATTAGGTTACTTTGAAAACTAACATAGTGAACGTGAATCATAAGTAATCAATCTCATTCCCTCTCAGCTCTTAGGTAAACTATGGCTTACCAATGTCCAGACACCATGATGAACATTTTTAAACAAAGACAGACTGAAACAGAGCCATGCTTTCTGGGTGCAGTATCTCCAAGACTGATATACAGATACCGTAACAAGGCATGGCATGAAACTTCAGGTAATACTGGCATGATTTTAAAGTGACTTTGTAAGATCTAAATTATAAAGCAATAAATATGTCAGACATATCAGGTAAGTATTAACACCATCCAAATATCATTCTGTTATACTGCTGTACATAGCACAATTAAAATCAGATGTTCTTTAGCGCACTGAAAGAAAATACAATATTTTATGGAAAGCAAAGTGCACTTTTGTATTGCTACTCTGCTCTGCTACTCAAGAGGTTAAAATCTTTCTAATGACACTACTGGAAAATGGAAAAAATCAGCAATACATTAATTAGCACAAAGGTCATTTACATATACCTGGGTGGCCTAAAACACAGTTAACAGTCAACATGTGACTAGAGCTGAAAACACAACAGAAACGAGCGACAGCTCATTTGCCATTAGCAGCAGTTGAGAAAAGAATCCTTTGGAACACTGATGGATAACTACATGTTTGAGTACAATTATGCTCTCAACTTTTGATAAAAGGTAGTGAATTGACACAAATATAAAAATTGAAAGGTTGCTAAGCATCTTATTCACATGCACATATATGAACAGGTGTGCATGTAATATACATTTTCTTAAATAAAAAAAATAGGAAATCTTTTGTCTTTATCTAAATCAAATCTTGAATTTGTTTTTTTAAATGGCACCCACCATCTTATCCAGACCAATGCTTTGCTGAGTGAAACCTCCACTTCTCTACCAGTTCAAAGGAAAGTCACTGCAGTATTGACCAGAAAAACAAAACATTACTGAAATTGTGTTAAATTACCCTGACTGGTGAATACTTGAAAAGTCTAATATTGTTACTTTTTTTGAAGCAGACAATGCACTGAAATAGGAGGAGCACTAAGGCATTCTTAATTCCAGAATCTGAAGAGCAAATTAATGAAAATGGACTGACTTCCTTCCATTTTAGGAGTTTTTCAGCAGTGGTGTTTGTCAACTGCATTGTCCAACAACCTTAAAATTAAATATTCAGATATTCTCCTGGAAAAAAGTAACCTTGTAAAGATGCAAATTCATAAAACGCAGTTTAAAAAGCCCTCGGCCTTCTAACTTTTCTGACACCTCCTGCTTAAAACCCAAAAAGTCAGAAGGATCGTGAGGCCCCGCTTTCACGGTCTGTATTCGTACTGAAAATCAAGATCAAGCGAGCTTTTGCCCTTCTGCTCCACGGGAGGTTTCTGGCCTCCCTGAGCTCGCCTTAGGACACCTGCGTTACGCTTTGACAGGTGTACCGCCCCAGTCAAACTCCCCAAGAGTCCCAGCTCTTTAAACAAAGGAGTTACATACAGTCAGAGAACTTACCCATACACATATGTACATTTATATGTACTCCTCTTCCCTCAATGAAAAAATAATTAAACATTACTCCACGAAAAAGGTACCAGTGTGTTGTACCATAGGAGACACTCAAAACATGCTACAGGAAAACTCAGTATGATACTCTTCATGGATTAAAATGGTACTACATGCAGCCAATGATTTCTTCATCCATATGTGATCCAGTCAGATATAAAACAAGCAAGAAGATCTGTCATTTCTCCACCACGCACAGACTTATAGTAAACATTATGACTTTAAGCAGTTTAAAGAAATATGACCATATCAGCTAGCCAACATTTCTCAGGGAAAGTATGAATAGTTCAAAGACGAAACAAAAAAACATTTCAGAACAAACTGTTGCACTTACTGTTCAATGCGTGGAGAGAGATACAGCTTAGGAAAAACCTGAGTAGCTTCTGCATCCTCAAAACTAACAGAGAGAAGTGCAACATCTTCTCCAGGATCTTCATTCACATCCTGTACATAAAAATAAGAAAGATACAAACAACAGAATGAATACTTGTAAGCTTGCAGATAATGAGTCAATCAAGTACCAATTTATTTAAGAGATGCTTTAAAGGGGAATCCAAAGTGTGACTGCTGAAAAATAGGTTGAAAATTTCTTACTGTATTGGTACTTGAAAGATATTCTGTAGTGCTTAGTTCCAAGAACCAAAATAAAATTACTTATTACTTAACAAGTATACAGTAATGTAGCTCTTCTTCAGATGGCAGAAAAACATATTTAAGTAAACATGCAGATTTCACTGTTAAGAATTCTCAGTTCAGTATTAACATCAGACATAAATACCAAGGAATTTTATGTTACAGTAGCATAGAATTAGGACAACAGACTTCACATTTGTTATTTTTCAACGAAGTGCATGGTGCATATTTTCTGCTGTACTCAACTCCTTTGTTTTGAAGAATTTTTTTGCAGTTAGGAACTTGTGTCTACAAGTTACTGTCCTTGAACGTCCCATAGATTGAATCCCTGCATTACTTTCAGAAGGCTGCATGCATAATAAAGAGTATTGCAAATAAATAAATAAATAAATAAAATCCACACTAAGTCTTAGGACAGTCAATATAAACGCATTCACAGTTAAGGCTCTGTTTGCATAAGAACAATCAGGCACAATTTTCGGATCAAGCAGAACAAATTTTGTTTCTGGATAAGACCTGATATCTCTCCAACTCATGAATCACATACAGCCCAGATAGCTGAACATCTGCTGAATACAACTGCATTTGAGCTCCCAACTTTGTGTTAGAGCCGTGAATTAGCAGTACCAGCATCTTCACCTAGCACAAGTAATACGGTGCCACTTGCTGCACACAAACAGAAGTCCCTTAACATGTTTGTGCATATGTACATAGCAACTTGCCAAGATGCGTTTGTTTTTATCCGCTTTGGAAAACTATGAGAGGAAACAGATAACCCAGCAGATCTGCACTCAGCACAGGATCAACATGGTGCAGCGTGCCCTGGTGTGGTCTGCCTTACACGCAGCTGGGAGGAAGGAACATGCAAACCACTTAAGACATTGTTTGAAGATCCTGCCCAAACTGGGGGAAAAAACTGACTGCTGAGTGGTTTCAGGAAGAAAATCTCATGCCATGTGAAGCTTTGGCAGGACTGGAACTGTTAACGTCCAGAGAGACTTGCTGCGTGTTACCTACTACGTGCAGAACACAACATGCCAAGAAATTCAGCGATAAGCTGAAGGGAAGAGTAGGTCTTAAAAAAAAAAAACAACACACCCTAATTGTATTGCATAAAAATGAGACAGATCTTAAATTCTGCTATGGTGTACTGCTCAACTTTAATAGCTGGAAGAAAAGTGCACTCCTAAGAATGCCTATAAAATGGCTACAGGCACAGTCAGGCTGGGAATGAAACACTGCTTTAAGCTGCAGTTGCAGGATAACCCTCCATATCAGTATCAAGGATGACAATAAATCGCTTTCACGATGGGGAACCATCAGTTTACAGACAGGGTTTCACTGCTGTAGCCAAGTATGGCATCAATTGAATTTTCACAATTAACTTGCTAATTGTCATTAAAATGAAAAGAACTATTAATATAAACTAAACAGTCATGCTAATTATTCAAAATATTTTATTGTAAGAGGCATTCCTCAAGAAATGACAAGTATATATAATACATACCTGTGCACACATGTAGCTCTCTCAAGACCACATTCTTTTTTTTTTTTTTGTAATTTTTGTCAAAACACTTTTTAGTAGAGAGGAGAATCTACATGCTTTTCACAAAACTAAATCTACTTAATGCTTAATTTGGTGCACAAATACTTTGCTATCATGCATATGATCAGCTTCTAGAATATCACTCAGGTGTTTACTGATCAAAGAAAAGCAAAATGAGGAAAAAAAACATCCATTACCACTTACAGTATTATTACAATGTATTCATGCACTCATTAATAACTACTTTAATACAAAGACTCACAGCAGAACAGCAAAAAAGTACATAAATAAATGTAACATCTTGGCACATCGAGATGCAATAAGTTGATGTGTGCATTAAGAGCAATAAGCTCAGACATAATATTTTTCATTTATAAAACTAATACACAAAATACAACTACCGTTGCCAGCACATCACCACATTACATTCATATAGCTACTGTTCAATGCAAGTCTGAATAAAGAAATCAACATTAATCTCTAACTACCTCTTTTCAAGTAGATGTATGTTTTTTGCCTGCAAACCTGCAAAGTTAAAATTGTAGCTTAAAAACAAACAAAGAAACAAACAAACAAAAAAACCCACCACAAAACAGGCAGCATTCCCATAGGTTTTAAAAAGACGTGATGCAGTAACACTAAGGAGTTGCTCAACCTGGTTGCTCAGATGGCCACAGATTTATGCTGAAGTCTGTTTGTATTTGCACGATAGTGATTATTTCTTTCAGACTTTGCTCCTTTTATTTATGCAAGGATCTGCTTGGTAGAACTGCATTCATCCATAGTATGTCTGGTGTCATTTATAAAACTAAATCAAAAACACATGTCCCACAGATAAACTGTAGAGAGACTTCAATTAACAGACCTTTTTGATGTTGTCTGCGCCAGTCACAGCTTAACTCCTTCAATGATATCTCTTCTGGTCATTTCTACAAGCTTGTTAATGACCAGGTGAAATGATGCATGTCTGTAGAAGTAGGCAATGACATTTTTCCAGCACAGGGGCTGATATCCTTCTCTTTCATCAAGGAGTCCAAAGGCAAAGGCTGTTTATACAATCCTTATCAAATTCTGACTGGCAATGTCTTGTCTTCCCTTTTCCCATTTCAGTATGTCTATTTCTCTCAAAAAGCAGGCAACTTTTAAACAAAGCAGCAAAACAAAATCACCTCTCTTTTTTTACTTTTCAGTTGGCGTCAAGAGAAAGAGTAACTTCAATTGCTTCTTCACAACTATTCCCTTTTAGGAAACAAAAGGGGCTGTTGAACTCCAATCACAATACATTTTTTAAATTAAAATAGCCAAGGTGATTTTCATGATTTGTATTTGTATTTGACCCACACCACTTACTGCTGAAGGATTTTATTAACACAATTCTACATTTACAAAAATTTGATTTTCTAAGATCTAAGAATGGCAATTTCACACAAAAATTAGCGTCCAACGTTAGAACTGCCATGTTAGAAAGCTAGTTCATACTCACAGAACTTTTTCTACCTAAGACTTTATGTAAGATATTATTAAACTGATCTTACACAGAATGAAGGATACATCTGGACCACAGGAATTTTGAGGTTTGAAAATTGAATGTTTCTAAAAAAACATCTGAGATCATCAGCTAAGCTTGTGATAATGCACGCATATTAGATTTTCCAAAACAGTCTTATGATTGCTAATAAAAATCTCTGGCACACTATAACATAAAAGATCCAACATGAGTTTCCTTGGTGTCTTTCTGTCATCCTGTTATTACATGTTTCTATTTCAAAAAATAATCTTCCCCTCATTACAGAAAGCATCTATACAAATCAAACATGAAAAAAGTGTGTACAAAACAAACATTAAAAACAAATAGCTTTCTATCTCAAGAACTACAAGTGTTTTCCTGTGTTTATACAAAACTTGCATAGCTGATCTTTTTAACTAAAAGTTCCATAGTGCCCTGGAACTGCAAATGTACATAGTAAAGCAATGTGGTGAGAAAGAAAAAAAAACTGCACATTTTCAATTCATATTTTAGCTCAGGTTTTCTTTTTTTTTTTTTTTTTTTTTTTTTTTTTGTGTGTGTGTGTGTGTGTGTGTGCATGTGTGTGGTGGAGGGGTGACTGAGGGGAAGGAAGAGGGTTTTTGTTTTCCACAAGGTAAGTGTAATGAGAAAACTCATGATATTTCATTCAAATTTACTCTTCGTCAACTTAGCCAGTGCAGATGAAATGCTCATTAAACATGTACTTTTTACACAAAAGGACAAAAGGATACATGAAAATACAAATACAACACAGGACAGATGAAATTGAAAGTTACAGGTGATTTTAGAATTCCCTTTTTCCTCAAGGAACTTGAGGAAAAGAATTCAGTTATTGCAAGACTCATAGAAGTCTCAAGACTTAAATATTCTATTTTTAACTGTATCACCACTGTCTAAACAACTATTTGTTAAATGTCATTCATATCAAGCTACATTTACATTAAAAGCATACTATAACACTTATAGTTGCTCTGTTTGCAAAATGCTTCACATTTTCAGGAAGTTAGTATGATTTGTGTACGATAATCATCAAATACACTTTAAACATATCATCTAAAGGGCATTGTTTTCTTATATCCTACCTACTGTAATTGAAAACTGGGAATTTACTGGAACTGACAATTTATTATGAGTCAGATGGTTGATAGCCAGTCCAACCAAAACATCTGCTCCACACAGTCACAACTGCTATAACCCATTTCCTCTTGTGCCTGGAGTCTAACCAAGTTGTACATTAGAGCTTAAAGATGCAGATTCTGGAAAATAAGTTATTACCTTTTTTTAGTTATCAAGCGAAAAAATCTCCTTTCTTCCTTTTATTAGAATATTCTTTCAAGAAGTATTTTTATCACTGGCATGGAACAACCTGGGCAGCGCCAGGACTTGCTTTTTAGTTCAAGTGGAACACTTGAGAGGTGGAGGCTATGAGATGAACGGACAAAAGCATGCAGTGGACTAAGGTATAAAACTCAGGTTAACTCTAAAGAAAGAATAAGGAAAAGAAACATCAAATTTGGTGGAAGGGATTGGAAAGGCTGTATGGGAAGAGAGTACTGGTGTGCTTTGGGAACAACAAGTGATTTGGGGTATGGGAATTGGTGGGAAATAAAGTAAAGGTGCAGGGCTTCTGGTAAGGATGCTATGTTTGGACCTCTGGGAATGAAAAGCGTATGTCCAACCTACTGCAAGATCCTCTGGGCTAAGAGAGGCCACAATTGGCTAGTGTTGCAGAAGCCTCTGGGGCAGATAAGCTAGCTAACATCCAATCTATATGGGATAGGCCAAATCCACTTCAGAAGTCCCCAGCTCATCACTCCAATCTCTTTTGGGAGGTTTCTGGCCTTTAGTTCTGACAAGTGCTGAATAACTGTCTTTGCAGTATGATTCTGATGGGATGAGATTGTTTGCAATAGCAAAAGCTAAGGATACTCTCAATTTACAACCTGCGAGATGTGAAGAAGGAGCAGGGGAAAGGTGGAACCGAGAGGCAGAATACAACTGAGAACATAGAGGAGTGAGTAGCTGCTGATGCTACTATCTACAACCAGCTTATGACAACTTGAAGTCTTAGCACACACATTCTCAGCCATACCACACTAGTCAGCTTCATGGAGTATGCAATCCATATACTGGGATTCTTTCTGATGAAAAAGGTTTCCAGAGGAGAAATGCAGAAGAATAACAATCAGAATGCTAATTCACCTCATGGCTGAACTTAACATGTGATATTTTGTGATAAATACCTATTTCAGAATCACGCTTACTAACAACTGTGAAAGGAACAAAAGAACTTGCTTTTGAAACTGAAATATGAATTGCATCAGAGAAGAGAATACATACTTCTGTTTGCTGTATCAGTACCAACGGGCTACTTGCATCGTATTGGTAAGCAATGCCTGGAGTTTTTGTTCCAAATGACAGCATGCAGTAATACGAAAAATAACCATCAAGTAAAGTACAAGCAACTCTTAAAGCATAGTAACTTCACTAGCCAGCTTTGATACAAGTAGTTACATGTTCTCCAATCTTTCTTCTATATTTAGTGTCTGTTTTTAAAATGAGAAAACATGGTAGGGGAACATAGGCTAAGGAACATGAAGTGGCAAAAAAGACTAAGAAATCTGCTTCACTCTAGGGAGAATATGTAATTATACCAGGAAATTCTTTTTACTATCTTCCAGGAAATCCACCAGGTCTGATCAAGGATTGCTTATTCTTTAAATAGGATCTTGAATGAAAACAAAGGCAGTCACCTTGTATGCACTGCCCACAGTACTGAAATGTTCTAAAAACACTCCTTCTCCCAGAGTACGACAGCAAAACTTTTGCCTAACTCAGTTAGGGCAAAGAAATGGTTTAAGCACAGTAGTTCCTATTTTAATAGAAACTTGAAAATCATAGTCTGGGAAGAACTTCGAAGAATCTGAAAGAGAATTTTAGGACAGTGCACTGGACTTTTTCATTAAAATAAAATCAAATGATTACGTATCTTTCAAGCACTGGGCAAGACATTTGATTACACCATTGGGCATCAAAAATGTTAATTTTTTTCTAACAGTATGAGTAACAAGTATTTGTTTTTTTATTTGCTTATTTGTGTTCACTGGTTGTTTTCTCATTTGCTTTCAGACTTTTATATAGAAATGCTTTGCACTTCTCTAAGACAAGAACTGAGATATGCTTTGCCTAGACAATTTTATTACTGTTATAGCAATTTACCACTACTCAATATAAGTTGCTGCCAGAGTATGGTAAAGAATGCTGTTAGGAAAAGCTTAGGAAAAAGCAAAAAGGTTAAACAGAAAGAATGATGTCCTTGTCCATGAAAATACATGTGAGTATTCACAACTTTCAACATTCATGCCATTTAGGTGAATAAAATTTAATTCATTCTGACAACATGAAAAGTTGTGGTGACACATTCATCACAGCAATACTGTTTGCTTTGGTCTGAAAAACAAAGTCTCAGAAATCAAGGTAGATACCTTTGAAGGTCAAGAAAACACTTAACAAAGTGTTGAATTCAAAATTAAATATCCCATGTGCAGCCCAGTCTAAAATTAATATTGGGGTATCCTTTCTGGTGTGTTAATAAAACTGATTTCAGGTGAGCAAAAATGCTTCTAAATATTAATTTTTATGCCAGACACTCAAGGAAAAAGATCATTCCCACATGTTGACTGAACTGTATTTATTAACTACGTTTTAATGACACCAGAATAGCAGATACTTTACAATTTTTAAAAAGAGGCTGACAAGTAGGATGCTAATGATCTTAAACTTCAATTCATTCACTAAAACCTAAATACAAGCACAATAGCTCTATGAGCTCTACTATCAGATATCACATTTGTATTAAAAAAAAGACTAAAACCCCAATGTTTGCATAGCTAGGAATGTCCACAAAAAAGAATAAAAATGACACAGAACAGGGAGAAACAATATTAGGAATCTAGACTGCTGGTTTTTCCTTTTCCTACATTCATAAATCCTGCTTTTGTTTCCTAGGACTTAAATTTATTCAACACTTCAGAGGGGCTTAATCTCTTAATTTTGGTTTTGTTTGCTTCGAATTTACAAGCACAATGGATAATTTTTAATATAACAATATACTTTTACCATTAAAAATGAACGCTAACCTGGAAGATCACCCTATTACTCCAATGAAGTTTTGTAGGCAGAATACAGGTTCAAATAGCACCATCAAGTTTCCTAAGACCTGAAGCAAAGCAATGACATGTCTCTGCCATTATCAGCTAAACAGATAATCATAGAATTGTAGAATCACCAAGGTTGGAAAAGACCTCAAAGTCCAACTGTCCATCTACCACCAATATTTCCCCATTAAAACATGTCCCTTAGTACAACATCTAAAGTTCTTTTGAACACCTACAGGCATGGTGACTCCACCACTTCCCTAGGCAACCCATTCTTGCACCTGACCACTCTTTCAGAGAAAAATTTTTCCTAATATCCATCTTGAACCTCCTCTGGCACAACTTGAGACCATTCTCTCTAGTCCCATCGCTACTTATGTGGGGGAAGAGGCTGACCCTGCCTTGTCACAACCTCCTTTCAAGTAGTTGTAGAGAGCAATAATATCTCCTCTGAGGCTCCTCTTCTCCAGACTGAAAAATCCCAGTTCCCTCAGCTGTCCCCCATAAGACTCATGCTCCAGACCCTTCACAGTTTCACTTCCCTTCTCTGGATACACTCCAGAGCCTCGATGTCTTTCTTGTAGTGAGGGGCTCAAAACATGGTACTCATCATAGCACTGGAGACAATCACCCTCCTGCTTCTGCTGGTTGGACTATTTTGGATACAAGTCAGGACACCATTGGCCTTCTTGGCCACCTGGGCACACTGCTGGCTCATTTCAGCCAAGCACTGACCGACATTCCTAGTTCCTTTTCCTCTGCACAGTCTTCCAGTCACTCTGCCTCAAACCTCTAGTGTTGCCTGAGGTTGTCATGGCCAAAATGCAGGACCTGGCACTTGGTCTTACAGAACTTCATCCCATAAATAATGGGCTGCACAAAGTGCCAAGAGATTTCAAAACTTAGTTTTTTACATGGATCATCCTGTCTCTTCTTAATCAGTGAACAGCTATGACACCCACTTACACCAAGACCATGTTGTCTTGTCAAAAAAACTTTTTCTCTTAATAAAAAAGCGTTACAAAAACTCTTCTCCACAATGAAGACGTTCTTTCCCCTGCCAACAAACATACCAATACACTGCTCTGCTGGCATCAGTGCTGCTACTGGCAAAATAAAGGACAGCACAATCTGAGCATCTGTGTGAGAATCTATTTGAAACCACAAGACCGATAATGTAAATATTTTCTTATAAGCACGTATCTGAGATAAATGACTGTTTAAAATTTGTTGTAAACAATGACTGACTTTTTTTTTTTTTAATTTAAAGTTATCTGTATGGAAAACATGCTCTCGAGTGCCTTAAAAAGTCTTGTTCAGTTAGGAAGTCATGGATAAAGAGCAAATAAAGGATAAGTAGAATTAAAATTAATACTCGGACTAATAACACCAGTCTCCTAAACCAAGAATCATTTAAGGACAGCAAAGCAGCAAGAGAGAGGAAAAGATTTACTTTGTTCATTTGGGGTTTGATTAGCAAACTGAGCAAATGCTAATTTCAGTCTTATGCTTTACATTTGCTTCCATGTTTGCATTGTAGGGAGGACTCATTTTCTTTGCTGTTTTTGATGTCCTCTACTTAAATTTCTCATCTGACACAATCGATATTGAAGATTTGAAATTTATGTACTTACACAACTAATCCCAGGACTGTTAGACTCTATCTGTACCGCCTTGCCACATGCCACAGTGTTTCCTTGCTAACAGCATACACTACAAGACATTTCTTTCACACCTCTCTCTGCATTGTCATCTGTTTTTCACACCTTTAAAACTTGGAAGAACCACATTAGGAATAAAAAATGTAGATCTATAGTCATCCTGTAGGACCCCCACATTCAAACACCATAAAAGAAGACATCTTTCACGTATATATAATTAGAACTAATTACTTGAAACAACAATATTTAAAAGTAAAGCAGATTTGCAATATTTCTAAATGTAAAAAAACAAACTTCAAATGTTCTTAACAAACAAGCAAATAGATACAAAAAACCCCATGAAATACTATGCATTTAGATGACTTATGTGGAAGGTCACTGCTGCATGGTTTGTCACTTTACAGATCCCTCAAAGCCATCAGGCTGTTTCTGCAACATGTAGTTAGAACCGACTTTTAAATGTAAGCCCCATGTTTTTAAACTCGCTTATAAATATTTGTGTGTTTGTACAACTTGGAATCTTCTACTAGGATTTCACTGAGATTCGAATCTCTCCAGCTCAAGTCTTGAGATGACTGAAATACAGTTTACTCAGAAAATAATATTCACATTCTTCCTTATACTACTGATTTCCAATCTGTTTAAAAATGGTAACGTCCTTGCAGAAATGAAAGAGCAGTTACCTCATGTTGCACTGGAAAACAAGATCTGCTAATAAAGGTCCACACACTTAACTAGAATATGAACAGACAATTAATACAGTCGGAAAGAAAATAATTTTCCTGTTGAGTTGCCTGTCAAATTTTCAAGTTTACATTTTCTATATTGTGGATATTTGTACATACAGATATTCGTATTTTTGAAATGTAAATTGACAAAACAAACATTAATGGATCAGTACATGATTTCAATTAATTTAGAGGGAATCTGGCCTTTCTGTAATCGTGATGTGGTTGAAGGTCAGGCTAAGAATATATATATTTTTTTAAATCAATCCAACTTTTTAATAAAAGCTTTTTCTTCATCTCCACATATTCTTATGTGCTCCTGGTTCAGTGACTATTGCTCTGTAAAATCAGAAATACTATAGATTACATGGGTCACAACAGAAATGCCAGTGCAAAGCCATATTCTGAGACATGTCTTCAGTGAACCAGGAAGTACCAAGAAAGATTTCACAGATGAAAAAGTGAATAATCAAAGTGTAAGGTAAAAGCAAGCAAAGTTACGGTTGCTCAATGCTCTTTCACCGTTGCAGCTTCGTACTGCTGACCTGATTTTAAAATATGAAATATTTTCTTTTAAAAGGAGATGCAAATGCAAGTATTAAATTTTGTCAGTTGTTGGTTCTTGAAAATAACAGTAATGCTTTGCATTGAAGTCTACAGCACTTCTGATTAGAAAGCTATTTATTATGCATTCTTATTTCAAATGTACAATATTTGTATTTCTTTTCAACAGAATTCTATTACCCCTTTGTCTGCATATTACTCTTATCCCTCTGGGATCTGAAAAGAGTGGGATGAGGGGGGTGGTGATGCTTTTTCTGCTTCGTACAAAAAATGTGCAAGTTGGAGCATCCTGTCCCCATGAGCCCTATTTACATTCATTATTTCAGCAAGCAATGTTCATAGTGTAATTGAGTACACAAGAGCATAAATATACTAATGTCAAACAGTATCTTGTAAAAACCAGCTGCAGAAAAGAAATCTTTTGGTAAGAAGAGAAACAGCTCATTTTCTTGCATTTGTGTGATGGTAGATCCTGCTACAGGTAAGAATACAGATGCTGGAATGAGCGATAATAGCTGTCTTAGACAAAAAGTTCTACAATATCAGTCTTTCAAGGTTCACATCTATGCACAAATGTAAATCAGGTATACAATGTGAGAAAAAAACTACAGGATTATTCTGTTTTATATATAATAGAAGTCACATTCTGATCTACACTCACAGATTTTACACTAATGTCTTTGTAAACAACTGGCACAGGATCACATCAGTTTCACACAGTGAGCCCTAACATTCAGTGGGCACAGTTGCCAATCAGTACACCTAGTACAACAGGTGCCAATACAGTGCACCTAGTATAATACTGAGGTACACAGCAGCATTGACCGAGATCCCTCAGATGTGAAATGGCTGAATCTTTCCAACAGCTGGCTACAGACAGAAGATACTGATGCCAAGGATTGGGGAAGGATGCAGGAACCCCAAATAACACAGAATCTGTAAACATACAATAGGCTCTGATAACATCAGTTATCATCTCATCTGGAGATTCTATGACCAGACATTCTCTCATTTCTGCCCCACCAGTGCATTCATCACCACCAATGCAGGATAAAGAGGATATCTGTTTAAGGGACAATTATAATACAGTAGATTTCTTCAGAATAAGTCTATCTGCATTTTCATTTATATTTGTAAAATCAATTTCATTCATTACTTCAAATTCCGTCATAAATTTACAGTTACTCAGTGCCTATATCTCATCTTCTAAATCAGATAAATTTAATTGCTATTCCAGCATCACTGAAGAACATAAATCCAAGAAAACAAAGGTTAGATTTGTAAATCTAATCTTAACTCAGACTGGTTTAATTTTATAATCCAAGTGCAGCTCCACTGAGCTGCATACACTGGAAAAGGACTCTCCAGTTTAGTTCTCCTGAGTACTTCTTTCAGAAGTATAGATGGCTGCTACAATAAAACCTACAGTACTGCCTAGACTAACTTCAAGTAAATCAAGAAATATCATCAACTCACGGTGAAGCGGCCCATGACTGAATGTGTTCAAAGATTATATTTCTAGAAGATATGCCAATGTATAAATCTTCATCTTTGTACAAATTTACTGTAAGCTCTTCAGATATTCCTGTGGTGTATCTGAAGGTTCTTTTAAAAGGTAAGCTTTAGTTATGAGCTAGCTACTGCAGTAATTGACTCAGATTCACCCAGAATAACTGCACTCATTTGACAGCAGTTTGTCTTAAGGCTACGCTGTGTCCAAACATACGTGCTAACAGTAAGTGGTTGTTGGTCTGTTTTTAATATATATATAAAACAGATCTACTTTTTTTTTTTTTCCCCACTGGAACTATTCAACATCTACTTACATTTGTCTATATTCCTCTCCAAAAAGCTTTCATTTCATTCATTCTGAGAGCAGATGAAGCCATGCTCCATTAATCAAGGACAGTGTGCTCTCAAATTAAGAAATGTTCTCTACAGGTATTTTCATATCTATGCAAGTGGCTTCCAAGATGCGTTATATTAAAACTTTAATCTTTGCAAGATTACTATAATTATTAGTTACACTATAATAACTGGTATTGTGGCAACCACATGTTTGATGGTCTATTGTTAAAAGATGAGCAGTCTCTTTTATAAAGTCTTTACTATCTGGAAGGCAGATGCATAAAGATATCTGGAAAGTCCAGAGACAAAACCAAACATCTCAATTTTTTTTTCCTTATGTTGGCTTTGTATTGTAATTAACTCATTTCTGCAGCGCTCACAAGTTATCTTGGAACACGAAAAGGAACTAACTGAAGACCACTCTTTCCCAAGTCAGTTTCACTCTGGAACACACTGGTATACGTGGTACAGTGACACCCCCAAAGTTTTACTGTTCTACACAAATGAAAAGTTTATCTGAGATAAGAGATGGTATTTGAGAAGAACTGCTTTACATTATTTAGCAGAATAGTAGAGAATGAAGATTTACTGCACAGATGACAGCTGTAATAGTTTTGGTTCAAGGCAAATACAAATTGTAGTGAATTCTATATCTTTTAACACAAACCTACAGGTTAGAGGATTGAAAATAAAAGATTTCAGAACATTGAAAATATTCTACCAAGAAAGTCTAGGATATAGAAATGAACTAACAAGGAAGTGAAAAAAAAAAAGAAGATTCTCAACCTTGGCACTAAGAAATAATTTAAAAAACTATTTCAAATAGTTTCCAAACAATTTATTCCAAATACACATAAGTACAAGAATCCACTTAACCATAACTCAGGTCTTATGGACAGCATCAGAACCAACAAGTTTGAGCAGAAGGCATGGTCTTAAGACACGATGCAGTGTTTTAAAGCCTCTGTTAAATAGTAAATTTTCACTTAAAATGTTAGGTACAATGAAGTAGTCCACTAGATAGCAGAGAAATGTGCAGCTTGATTCCTTATACACTTTGCCAAGTGACAGTGTTTCACAAAACATCTCAATACTTAGATTTCAGAAAAATCTGACCATGTAAGACATGCATGTTTCTGTAAGCTAATCCTTTCTGATACACTGCTAATGAAGACCACTGTCTGTGGGTACATATATATGCTGGCAGGATGCACTCAAGCAAGTTTTTTCCTATTAACATCACCTACTGTAACAACACACACTTGGGTTGTTTCCCTAACATCATACAGGATGGAGCCAGATCTGTGACCTATATTACCTCAGCTTTGCTGCAGTCAGGATTTGGTAATAGAAAAAAAAAAAATTAGAAAGTATGCTGTTGTCTTTATGTGCAATTCACATAATAGTCATTTTACGTCTCAGATTTTAATCACTATGCATAAAAAATCCAGTATAATTTCTAAACAGCAACTGATGAAGGGGGCATTGACTTGTTCCGTTCCTGACCACAAAAACACTTCGTCGGAGTTTGTGTATTCTGTAGATGGTTGGACAATAGCACAGGGTCATGTAAAGAGAAGACCTCTTCAAAAAGCTTTCACAAAAAGCACCAGAAGTTGCACAAGCTTTTGGCAAATGAGCTGTTACTTTAATACATTAAGCTTTGAATCAGTCTATCAGCTGATGGAATCCAAAGATTCTTTCTACTGAGATATCTTCACAGATGGCCTCTTCACAAACCACAAACTGTTTAGATTTTTCAGCACTGCTTAATTCCATTATGATGATGCATTCAATGTATAACCAAGGACTTCAATTTTATTTTCTTTTTCAGTTTTGCAGAAAACAAAAAGTATTTTTTTCCATGTGTGTCCTTTTGCCCTTACATTAGTTGTGAAGAAAATCCACTTCTTTCTTATGCTCTTAATGACACACTTACATTGGGCAATCGAATTTTTCACTTTCACTTTTTCTTGACTGCACTGAACATAAACACACATGACTGGCATGCAACCCAACTAAGTACATCAAACAATTGATTTTTATTTGCAGTTTTAAGTGGCAGTGCTATTCTTGGTATCTCTCCCCAAAAAGGCTTAATTATCTAACTCTGAATGCCATTCAGATAAGGTTAGTCAACGTATTTAAAGTTATTTGAGAAAAGGGAAGGTCATAACTGACATCATCAAACAACATAATTACTTAATGCCTCATTTCCTTAGGAAACCAAGCTAAAATGAAAGAAATGAAAAATCTAATTTATCTGAAATTCTGAAATATTGAAGGTAAACTCTTGGCATGAAAATTTATAAAGAATTCCTTTGTGCAAGTATGTACAGAGTATTGTCAGCAATACTCTATTACTTGTAGAGGTTGTTATTTCTGATTGAAAAGCCATGCCTGAGAAGGAAAGATGAAAGCCTGCATGTTGTTGTACAGGCAGATAGATGGCTGACTAGTAGGGGTACATGAAGCAAGTTCCAAGATCAGCTGTTCTTAATGTTCAGAAAGCCTAAAAAGTGGAGATTTAAGACAGATGGTGAAATGACTGCTGTTTGTATAGTTCCTCAGAAAAAGTCATTCATTTAGTTTCTGAGATACAATGAAAACAGTTTACAACAAAACGCTGCCTCAATTTAAAGGAAGGTCAAAAACAGAACAGAGGTAAGTCTGAACTGTTAGGGTTCAAAGTCTGTAAACATTGCAGTCATCATGTGGGGAGGAGAAGCAAAGCAGAATTCAGACTATGTCATGTTGATTTTAATTGCGTTTAGAAATACAAGGGAGAGCTATTAGAGAAAGGAAAAATAAAAGATATAATGGACACAGATACATGCTAATTTTCATCACTCTATAATGCATTCTTGAATTAAGCAGGTGATGCCTTCTCTTATCACGTGTTGAAGAAAACTGAGATGAATGCTACTGAAAACTATCTTCCACAGCCTATGTTAGTTGGTGAACACCTACCCACTTCAAATATTCACTATCAGACCGCAGCAAAATGCTTCACTTGAAATACTTTTCAGAGTAAAAAACATTTTTTTTTAAATTCAAATAGAAGTATTTTTGTGCAATGTCTGCTAATCTGAATAATGCAGCCCTTCCTTCAATTCTTAAAAACACTTCATTTTCACTATTTACATGAAAAGATTACCTTTCCATAAATGTCTGTACTTCATCATCTGATAACTTGATTATACTAAAAACACTGGTGGACATTCTAACATTGGTTAGAATACAGAAGTGCGTTTCCTGTGAAGATCACTGAAACTGTATGAGATTAGATTGAGGCCAATAAGAGGCAATATATTCTTGAATCTTCATGCTACAGAAATTCATTTCTAGGCATCAGGCATGAATTTTCTATGAAATAAACAGTGAGTGCATTCTTGTTTTTATATTTTCATGAAATAAACATAGCAAAAATGTGTTATCCAGACAATGAATGGAACCGCAACATACTTTTATGATGGGAGATAAGTGACAATACCCTCGCTGTTAAGAAAGTCTCTGACAAATATTTTTAGCATATTCTGTGATGCTTACGATCAACTTTTTCAGATAAATAAAAATTTATTCTTAGAGAAACACACATTCCCACTGACCTAAACAATGCTCTTTAACCTTACAAAGTAATAATATTGTTAATATGATGTCTATTAGAATATCCTTTTTCTTGGCTGTTATTAGAGAACTTAAGCAGCTGAATAAAAAACCTGAACTTTATAGAGATATTGACACAAACATAGTTCCAGTAACTACTGCACCTTCATGCAATGTAGATACACGGTGTCTGTTCACTACACTGGACTTGAATATCTTTTTATAAGCCTCTGACAGTTAGCATATCTTTACATTAATTCCTACCTAATGAAGTAACTAAGCAAACTTTGGATGTTACAATCCTCACCTGCAGAACTGAAGTAGAACATTATTCTAACAAAGTAATTCAGTAGATACTTGCCTACTTTGACAACATCTATTGCTAGTAGCTATTGCCAGTAAAGCATATTAAGCTCTTCAATTTCACCTATGTTATCAACGTTATCAATGATTGCACTTCATATATTTTGAAACACCGAAAAAATTTGTCTGCCAAAATATTGTATCAAATCCTTATTTATTTATTTAAGCACAAAAACTCTAGTATCTTCCACATTTCATCATTTGGGACCTTCATGATAATGTGGTCTGAGGCTATCCAGCTGTAATAGCGAGAAAAGTAAGTTACCCTCATTAATTAACAATAGACATTCACCAAGAAAGATGATAAACTTCTGCCCATTACTAGCAATGATAAGGTAGTCATAAGTAAAACTGATCTATCTACTTTGGGACCTACAGATTTGCTATTTGAAAGAGAACTCTTCATTTAAGTTCCCGGTATACAACTAGAAGACAAGTCTTGCACAACGTAGAGCTTTCACATGCATGCAGAAGTTCCCAAAATGTTGCAAAGAATACTGAAAGCACAAACAAGGCAGCAAGAACTGTCCCAACCAATACTACTCCTGAAAAACAAGATGCCTCATTTACCATGCTTTCCTCTCAAACAGATTAAGTAATCAAACCTCATATAAGGAAATTCTGATGTACTACTGACGACTACCACCGATGTAGTAGGCCCTTAGTAGGTGTCGCTGCAGAGGTAAGCTGCTGTGTTAAGAAGGGCAAGAAACACTGTAGCACACAGTAGTCTACTCCTGGTGCTGAGGTTTGAGCTCTGTGCTGAAAAACCTGGGCAGATGCACAGGTAATCGTGACTTTTTGCCATCTTGCCAGAGCTGGTTCTGAACAACCTACATGCTGGGACCTGGCAACTCAGCACAGACAATACCATCATTTATATACTGGATAGCTGGTATCATAATAACATTTATAATTGTTTCTTTCAAGGAGTGCTGGATCAGTCATAACATAGCTAAGAAGAAGACAGAAAGAACCAAACCTTCTGAAATGAAGGTTTGATTTGATCAACCTGACACCACAACAGCTTGAGTTGCCATTTGCATGTAAAGGCCTGAATGCATACTCGCCAGTAAGGGCAAAAAAATAAAGATATTTAAGTCTCACCACTGGAAGTCTACTTTGTTGTAATGTAATGTGAATTTGATGCATGACATTGCTCGTGTGGATAGATGATAGTATTATTTCCCCAATCTTCTGCTTCATTTTGACATATCAGACTGACATTATTTTTTAAGAAAAGCAATATAAAAAGCATTTCCAGAGTGTCTATCAGACAAAATCTTTGTAAGGTTAAATTCACACATACTTAAAGTTGATGGCAGAAATTCCAAATATGCTTAAAATGGCCTAAGCTGTATTTTCAAGGTATCTCTGGACTAAAATTGAAGTCTAAAAGAAGTCTTTCAAGTCTTTTCAGTGTGAAATGATTAAAAATACTCATTTCCTCCTTCCTTCCAACACTGCTGCATCAAAAGACATTACTTAAATATTTAAAAGCATGTACTGAATGACAGCTCTTTAAATTGTGTAAAGTTCAACCATGATAAACAAATACTTAAATGGACAAAGACTAGTACACAGAACAGCCTGTACTCACCTATTAATAAGTAACATACTAAATGTAGGTCGACAGCCACAAGAAAAATAAGCAGATAAAGTAATTATTGTATCTGATACTCCATGGCTTAAAACTGGTAAATACTGAAATCTATTTTGTTCTGATACTGTATGACTCTAGAAGAACATCATAATCCAATTCCCCAATTCCAAAATGGGGATATTAATACATGTTACTAAGTATAGGAGTGTTACCAGGTGCAAGTCAGTATTTTTCAGCTTTTAGATTTCAAGTGCAAAGTTCTGCACCCCTGTATAAAAGAGTATTTATATTATTCCTTTTAATTACTGTTTCACAAGATAAATAAATAAACCCATGACAAAATTTCAAGTTGCAGAAACATTTCCAGTATCAAAAAGCTTTCAATGATAGTAAAATATATATATATATATATAGATAGATAGATACTAAAATAATAAAGTAGTGATTCCTCTGGTGAGTCAAATCTCAGTTTTTATAGGAGTAACGTACCCTTGAAAATAAGATTCATAATATTGATGCAGCAGTACTGAGAAAAAACTGTAAACTATTAAAGGTGAAAAAGACACCACTTCAAATGCTTTTACCTGTCTGAACTGGTTTTGCTGCCTTCACACACCCTCAATTTTTGTATATATTTATCCCTCTGAAACACAGAACAAGCACATAACACAAAGAAGCCTTTCTATGTAATGCCATATAATTAACCTTCATACTTGGTTTGATGGTTTGAAAATCTATGTTTATGAATATAGTTCTCTGATCATATACCTGTTGACTTCAATGAGCACAGAATACAACTATCCTAGAGATCTCAGCCAGATCTTGAACTGGCCAGAACTCCACAAAGTGAGCCATTAGAACAGTCTTTCTAGAAAGGTATCCGAATTACATGGTTTTAAGAAATTGCATGCAACTGATTTCATAACAGGAGTATTACTATTTCTTGCCTTGATTGCTTCCCAGGACCAGAAACCTCTTTTTTCTAGCACAAACACAGGGAAATGAATCTACTAGCCAATTCTTCACTACAACATGAAGTATAATGAATATCTTTGCAAATCAGGGAAGAACATTTGAGCAACTGTAATGTACTTCCTTGCTAATCACTCCAGACAAAACATCAGCTTAAATCTAAAAATCGGGTATTTTTTAAACATGGATGATTGCGTCAGGGCTTCCTTGTCCTGATAATAAATAACCTGATTGTCATTACTGACAAAAAAATAATGCACACATTCAATTAACTGTATTACTGTTCAATGAATTTGTGGAATAAAAACTGAAAAAGTATATTCACTCAAGCCATATCAATCTAAAATTTACATGGCAATACATATTCCTTACTTTATACTTATTCGTATATTTCTTTGTAGACATTTGATAGATCAAAATCTAAATTTTAAATCTTTTATTTGTAACATACTAAGCTGCTACAAAGCACACTATAGCAAAATACAGCTGAAATAAGTAAACTTTGCTGTCATTCTCCAGCCTGTTTCTGAAAATGGGACAAGCACTCTTCTGAGTCTTTTCACTGCTCTGAAACTTCAAGCACACATTACACACACACATGCACTTACTAGAAAGTTGCCTACTTGCCTTTTCAGTGTGTAATGCCTCCAAATAACTGGCATGGCTATACAATCTGTAATGTTCTATAGAAAGAAATTTTAAAATGTAATAATAAACAAAACATATTAATGTGAAATTCTACATCTCAAGTTTCACTTGAGGGTAAGGAAAATATTGTTAATACTGATAAATTTGAAATGCAATCCTAGAAGGTGAATGGAAAACTAGAAGTGGTTATTTGGTCCTGAACTTTCTTTTTTAATGATGCCACAATTTCTTAAAACAAAATGTATCCGTTCCCACCATAAATAATATCAATGCCTAGAAAAATTCATATTCTCAAAAGCATTAAAAAAGTATTTTGCTACCAATACACATCTGTATACTACCAGTGGGGATCTACTCTGAATAACTCTCTTCTGCAGATTCCAGCAAGCACACAATGCAAAGTTCAAAGTAAATGCAAATTTACTTTTTTCACCTCACAGGTAAGCTTCCAACCACTTGCCATTGGAAATAATCCCCAGGTAAAGGAAACTTACAAGCAACTATCAGGGACGGTACCCACAGAAAGCTTAACATAAACAGGTAGGAAAAAGAAAGTAGCTGTCAAAAATTAATGTTATCATGTTTCTGCAGTTTGCCAATTCTGAATTTTAAATATATTATTCACCTTCAGCTAAAACATTTATCAGCAACAGCATGTAGTTCCTAGCAGTGCTTCCCCTGCCAAGAAAATCTTTTTTCAGACACACTATTCCTTCGTGTACTATTTGGAGGGAAATACTTCTCTGTAATCAAAATTCCTTCTGTATTTTTTTTCACTCCCTTCCAACTTACACAAAACAAGAAAGCATAACATGCATCCTTTTATGGCTAAAAAGATCGTGACCAAGGTTCTTAATGTTCTTGGACAAGCGAAGCCCACATTACCACAACGTGGTTTGTTGGTTTTTTTTTTTGACTTAACACAGTTTGAAGATGAGGATGAAACCTTACTTGCTCCAGGCTTAAAGCTTTGTTAGGAAGACAAGTCCTGACAGATATGCTTAAGAGAATAAGGTCATTGATTAATCAGGGAAAGAGTCCATTAAAGTCATGGAGCTAATACATTAGCAGACAGTTACTTAACACGACACCGTTGAGATATTTTCATCAATCTTCAAACATTCTTTTCTCAGTAAGCATTGATCCGTTATTTGCCATACATTTCATGCTTTCAGCATGTTAGAAACTGATTTACAACTAATGGCTGTATAAAAAGTCCTGACAAAAATCATTTATTTAAAAACAACAAAATGGGAATTCTCCTGTATTTAATTCTCCATGTAATAGTTTTGCAACAATTGGAATGCACAGAACCAGCATGTAAATATGTGAAGAGAACGCTGTAAAAGTGTCAAACTAGTGTTTTCAAAAGTTTACAATTTTAACCGGAATCTCACAACACATTTTGCAAAGAATCTGAAATTAGAACATGAAGATGAACAGGTAAGATTTGTCACCATTCTCGGTGACTCAGAAAGCACTCTAGTGTATTCTGTATAGCTGTAAATATCTTAATTGATAGTGCCTTCCAAAATTGCACCTAACTATAATAACATACAGATTATTCATTTTTCCTTACAAATTCAGACTCTTGCCTTTCCTGTCCACCCCAAAATAGCTTTTCAGTATCAAAAGGAACCATTAAGCTGTCTTCATACTGAAAACAAATTATTGATTCTTAGCTAATCTGAAGAGAGAACAATTTCCATCATGATAACAGTGATGAACAAGTCATATGGAAGGAAACAGGAACTGCATTTTGAATTACCAGAGACGATCTTGCCCAGCCATGTGACTTGAGAAGTATAATCCCTTACACAGGCATTCTCAAAGTGAATGAAAGAAAGCTGACAAAGACATAGTTTGCAAAAAGGAGTTTACATACAAATTCAACCAATTTTCTCAGTGCTAATTAAGTGTAAATATCCTGCTTGGGCATTCATTCCACCTAAACAAAGTTTTTCAGATCATGAAAAACAGTTCAGTGTCACCAAACTTCATAATGTTCTGATCTGCTTTTTTTTCCCCCTTGTAATTTGGTTTTAGATCCAGTGTATGACCGACCGGTGCAAGCTCCCAAACCCTGTCTCTGTCCCATTTTACAGATCTAGGGAGTTCACAGGCTTCATGAAGATCAGCAGTCAGGTAGAGGTGACAGTATCTGGCCATTTGGCCAAATACTCAGACAGGTGAATGCAGCTTGCTGTACACGTTGGCAACTAGTGGTCCTATCAGCTAAAAGCACTTTCCATCATCTCACTTGATAAACGGCCACAGGAGCACCATGACGGCACAGTGCAAAGAGTAGAGTCAAGGGATTAACCTTGTACGTAATGAAGCTTCACTATTTTTCCTGCTCACAAACAGGCTCTTTACTTAAAATCTTGACACACACATCTGTGTTTGTCAGAAAACTGCACACATCGCCTTGCTCCATATGAGTAGTCCTACTAAGCACATGCTCACCTTTTATCTTGTTGAACTGTAGAGCAATTTTTCTTTTTCTACTTCCTGTTTACAGAGCTTGCTTCAAGTTTCCCAGAAATACAACTCTCCAAATCTACAGGATTGGCATTTTTCAAGTTTATAAGCATATTTTTTCTTACTAGGCTTCCTATGATTCTCAGTTCTATTATATTACCTTTTTAGTTTTATTCTTTTTTAATTAAGTAATGGAGCATTTTATCAACACTTTTTTACAGTCACACCACTCAACATTTCTGTATTGCTAGTGTAAGGCCATCTACACCATTTTTCTAGGTAAAAGTTATTCAGCTACTTGGAGAAGCCTTATAAATAAAGTAGTGAAGGAAAAATAATTCTCAGACTGCAATACTGCCCTATATGAGTCAGATAAATAATATATGCCTCTACATGGCCTTAACAGGCATTGTCTCTCAAATCTGATAATACCATTGCCTGAAGGCCTATAAACTGGGCTGCAGTCTGATCACACATCTTTTCAAGAAGGAACTAGCAACATGCTGCAAATAAAAAGAATAATATCTTAAGCTGCTGCCATACAGTCAAACTGATGCTGCAAAAACACAATCCTAAAATGCCACTCTTGTTTATTAAGAATTCAATTCTTATCATGGAATATTTGCTACTGCAATCAGAAGAATCCCTCTGGTAATTTAATTCCAACATCACTTTTGTTTTAGGAGAGCTCACAAATCATGCAGTTTTAGAGTTTGATATTATTAGCACCATAGCCCTTTAGGCCTACCAAACAAGTGACACAAATCCTCTTCATTCATCTCTGTTCTCCAAGGTACATTGCTTGCTCTAAATAAGTCTTGCATTCTTTATTATTGAATATCCATCTATTTACTTGCCAGTCATTAAATGTGGTTTCATATTTTCAACACAAAAAATGAAATTGAAATTTGCAAGAGCAGTTTGAGTCACTATTCTAAAATGAACTCTTAATACAAGATAAAGACTTCTATTCATTAGCTCTTATGTAGTCAAAGTTAATTACACAGAACTATTTTAAAAGCATTTTACATACACTGTCAAAATACTTGCTATGCATAGAACAAAATGGACAAACAGAACTACATTCTACCTATGAAACAAACATTCCATTTGCAAAGAAAGATGAAAATTGTAGTGTAGAGAATATAAAATTAAGATTTTCTCTTAATTCTTTCTCCCTCAGAAAGGGCTATCAGACCGTCAGTCAAATTTCAAGTACTCCACTTCTTGCTCTGTGTCTTTTGTTTTCTTTTTCAATTTTTTTCCTTCTTTTTAACCAGAAAAACAGTTAAAATGTTTTTCTGTAATGTAGAACACTGTTGTGCTTTGTGAACTCCAGAAGAAAGATATTTTACACGTTCTGAGCATTGCAAGATCTACACTCCACCATTCAATCAAATTCGACAACATATTAACAAGAGCCTAATAATGTGCACTAGCTCATTCTCATTCAAGTCAGTGGCACTCAGGAAGCATCTCACTCCTTTCAGAAATAAAAACTTCATGCTTTTGATTGCTTAGACTAACTGGTAAAATTCTGAGTCCTAATTTTTTAATTCTAGGGCCTTTTGTTGTTTTAATTATACAGGTTTGGTAGAAAAAGAAAAAAGCAACATATAATTTTGCGATGGGAAAAGCAAATTAAATGAGTCAACGTAACATCTTTTAAGCTACAAATGTTAAGAAGCGTCCACAAGAACTAAAATCAACAGGAACTTAAGAGACTCAAGATCATTAACGTACTGTAGAGAATTTTAATGGATGACAAATTAAAAGTCTGTATCAGCAGTAAAATGGCCTGTGAGAATAACCACAGACGATTCTGAAGTCATACAATTTTGCTTGCTGGCAGAATTAGTTCATTTTTTGGATTCAAACAAATGCATTGGACCTGAAAGATTCCTCATTTTAATTGTGATGAATTGCTACGTTTATAAAAAAGAGTCAGGAGAGGAAGAAAGTCCTTCTGGTTAAGGCCTTGGACAAGTTCTACTCATGGGTCAGGATTCCACAGTAAATCTGCATGCACCCAGTTCCTCTTTGCTTCAGTCAAAAAAAAAAAAAAAAAGTGGTTTCCTCCTCTCCCATATTTCACGATTACTGTGACAATACATAAAATAATCATTTGTGGTATATTCAGTTACTATTTTCATCTAGGCTACATACATAAAAAGAGACAATACTTATGAGTGTCAAAATGGTAACTGATGCATAATACAGGACAGCTAATCTAACCATCCACGGGACAGCTAATCTAACCATTTACAATAGTAAGATGGAAATTAAGTAAGATTTATTGCTTACAAAAAGCAATGAATCAAGGTAAAACGAGATAGAGTCTAAGGTGCACTATAAATGCTAAACAGTGAAAATAATTTGGAATAAGTTTATTCTGTGTTAACCAAACACACTGTCCTGGGGGTTCTTGCAAATGAGTACCTGAATATTTACATATCATCAGTCAGTCATCAGTCTTAGTCAACACATCAGTCACATTTGTCTAATATTTTTCTAGATCCAGTAAAACACAGAATATTTGCAATATTTCCAAATAATTAAAAATTTATTCTTATAAAAATGCACATATTTCAGTAATGTATTACCCACGCTAATGCAAATGAGCAAATAATGAAAATGACAAAGAAAGACAACAGCTGGAGGGATATGCATTCACTATTTTCCATTCACTATTTCCCTTTAGCAGAAGTACTTCCTACCAATATTAAGTGGAGATATTTAAATATTTTATCTGCTCTCCAGACAGTTCATTGTGTAACTGAAAACCAACATTTAATTCACGCACATCTTTTTGCCTGAACTCTGATGTCATGGTAACCTGTTACCACCTAAGGAGCACACTTAATTGCACATAGCGAAGGCAAATTAGTCTTCTTCCCCACTGCCACATTTCTGCCATGGACACGCTGCTTGCAATCATTACAGGTCCCGGCACATAAAAAGAACAAGTTCTAGCAGGAAAACATATATTACTGAAACAAAGAACTAGACAATCAACAGGTCCGAGTTTTATTAATCTCCCTTTTATTGTCTCACCAAGATGCTGCTGGGCAAGGCAGCTTTTCCTTTAGCTTTCCTAATCTTATGTTACCTCGTAAACCGGAAAATAGCTGTATGTATCTTATATTAAAAAAAAGCAACTTCTTTCTTCTACAGAAGTTACTGTAGAAATGTAAAGCTTGAGAGAAACATAAAACACATTAATTAGCAATTAGTGGAGAACATCTGTGTGTTCTTTTTCTTAACATGGATGGAAAATGGCACAACAACCTGAATTTTACTTTTCATAATACAATAGTCAATGACATTTTCTGCATCAACTGAACAATAAACGTGATGGATCACTCAATCCCAGAACATATACTGTTGAGAGCTTTTGACTCAATGGTAAAACTTCAATATTTTCGGCTTAAAACTTTAAACCTATGAAATTGAATAAAAGGGAGAAGAGTAAATACAGTGAGCTACAGTTATTTCTGATACACAGTAAACAACAACAAAAACACAGACTGATAGACATTGCTGCAGTTGGTGCATTTAACAGAAAAAGTTACCACTATAAATTACAAAATCCAAACCAAGAACAACTAAGCATCATATGAAATCATCATACATGCATACAATCACCTTACTGCAATTCTTCAAGAACACAGGCATAACTTAGTAACCTGAGAGCCAGCAATAATAATTAGTGCAGCAGTGGAACTTTTGTAAGTATGTAAATTGACTTTCAAAACCTCAAAATATGAGCTTCCATAGGATAGAAGCCCTGATCAGAAGACCAAGGAAGGCAGAAAGAAAAAAACTGTGGGCTCAACACTGACATCTGACACCATCGTGCCTTACGCACTACTAAAATGTGATCTGCTGGTTAATGTCTCCTATTATTGCTATGCTCATATCATACACAATTTCTTAATACTGTCCCTCTCAAAAAGAAATGGCAACTGGGAACTAAAGAAAAAAAAAATCTCACTTCTCTTTCCAGCTTAAGACCACGGTGTTGGCCTGTTTTGCATAGTATGGGTGGACCGTGACATATGAAACAAGCACCACCATTATGTAACAATCTGCAATTATTTTTATGGGTATTGAATTCCATTCTTTCTATGCAATACATACAATGCTAATGTAAAGCAATAGTATAAATTACAAGCCCTAACAAGGCAGTAAACCTGAACCATGTCATGCAAAATAACATATTATAAACTTTCCCACTGTACACAAAAAAGGTATATGAACTTCAGAAGCTGATTTTTTTTTAAACTTGCTTTTATTCAACTTTCATTTTTTTTTCTTAAAAAAAAAAAAAAAGCAAAACAAAACTCCATCCTTTTTTTACTAATGTCAAATTAATACTTCACTGTGTTAGGGAAAAACTAGGAATTCATATGATTTACATGAGATTTAACACTGGATATGGTGGTCCTTTACTATTGCATTATAAAAATAAAATGTTTAAATATAACTGTCATCAGAAATACAGTTGATTGCAGATTGTGATTCACATTAAGATCATAAACTATAAAAATCATCAGCTGTGCAGAGTGAGCTGTTCCAGTTGACAGATCTTATTAGTAAAATCTGCCAATAAATTATAGAAAAAGGTTTTTTAAATTGCTTTTGGCTTCCAGCATATGGAGATGAAGGTGTTTCTGACACTAATAAGTTTTAGTGTGGTTTAAATAACCTGCAAACAAATCCCACTGATGTGAAAAAGTTGATGGTAGCACAAAGAAAACAAAGGAAAATGAACCATTTATATGAAAGTCAAACTCTGTTCTGATCAGAAGTATACTTTCAGAGGGTTTCGGTTCCCTTGATATTGGGGCAGCAGATATCTATTAGAATAACATCACTAAAGGATGACTTCAGTAAAAAGCAATTTCTGTAAGTGTACTTGAAGCTCCTCTGGATCATAGCAGTAACATGTTACCTCTACAGCACCAGAACCAGTAGACTCTGTCAAAGCAAAGGGGACTGAACTACTCAGCAAAGTAAGGTTAATAATTGGACTGCAGTAAGAAAAGTAGCATAATGGTTTTATACAGTAGAATAAATAAGACTTTACAGTTTTTACCAACAGCAAACTCTGAAACATCCCTATAAATACATTAAAAAAAAAGCCTTTACAACTAAAACATAGGATGTTTTCAAGCTATTACGGAAAAGCAAACAGTTAAAAATACTTTATCACCAGTAAATCACTTCTTCTGATGTTACAGCTTCTTGAACTGCCTGAAACACTCCATGACCTGGATAATTTTTAAAAATTATTGCAATACTGGTTTGTTTGTTTGTTTTAATTACAATATTTTTTATCTCACACACTACATAAGCCCCTCTGCTTGGAGTCTGTAGTACACCGATACAGAGGAAAGCAAACACTTCCTTGAAGGCACTCCATTTAGTACTTTTGGTGAAAAAAGTGGGCAGCAAAAGTGCAGATTTTTGGGAGCAGACTACAAGGATGGATTCTTAGAGGCAAGCATCAACGATATCTCTACTTGATAAATGCCTTCCACACACAGGTTACATTCATTTTCATGGCGTCTAGATTGTATGATTTACTGGCTTCAGCTACTACAAACTGTTCTGTTTCAAACATTGCCAGTACTAACTTGCACAGACCTACTTCTAATCTAAAATCTCAATGGCTCATTATAATCACATGCTATGAAGTTGGCCTTTAAACTATTAACAGAAGAAATCTAAACAATCTTTGACGTTTCGATATTCAGTTTAAGTAATTTATAAGTATTCTACTGTATAGCATACTGACACCTCCTAGTAAAACTCCTGTATTCACTCAGAATGCTTACGCTATGTCCTAAGATCAGGAAAGCAATTTTGGGAGTTAAATTTATGCTTCTGTCACCTAGGTTTAAGTAGTAAAAGATTATTAGCAATCTGTGTACCAGCTTAAAGCCACTATGGAAAGCATGGTCAAAGTATTGTGAAGTATGAGAACTACACCCTACCTCAGGGTTACCCACAAGTCTTATCCACCTGTCAGTTTCCTTATTTGTAAAGCAGGTAAAATGACAGCTGGCTCTACAGACATGACAAGCTTCAGAAGACATACAGGTCCATCACCTACATTAAGGCAAGGTATGCTGATAGTATTCACTGCATAATGTTTGATGCTATTTTGAGAGGCAGCTCAGGGTGAAAGAGGGCAGTGTAAAAAGTTGAAGTCAGAAACCGGAGACTAATTCCTTGCCATTGACTTTGTGACACTAAACATCAGATTTCAGTAAGACGGCTTGCAACAAAAATCAAATTAAGTTTAAAAGAAAGTCTACAATATAAGCTAATATTTTTTTTTAGCTCAAAAAATTTGGTTAAACAGCATGGTTACTATGTTGTACACAAATACACTTGTGTTTTGTTATTTGCAGCAATGCAACGTACAGGTTAAATGCTGTCAAGTCTAAACCACAGTCAATTGCTAAATCAAAATAGTAAAAACAAACAAACCTGTCCAGATAAAGTTTCCTCTAATCCTGCATATTGTAATTTGTTTGTTGTCTACTCCAGCTGATTTCTCAAACATATACTTGTATTACAGACTTCTCCAGCATCTGGAATTTGGTCTACATGATACACAGAGGTTGCACTGAAGTCTTAAACAGACTTACTAAATGATGAAATCACAATAAGGAAAAACAAATACGTTCTTATCTTTCAGTTTGAACTTGAAAATAAACCTTTTCCATTGACAGGCTTATACACAACTATTTTGCCCCTGGCAATGTGTCTAGACAATGTTTGTTACTTGCTTCAGTTCTGAAAGATATGCAATGAATACAGTGGTCATCACAAAAAATCTCTTCAGAAAAAAAAAAAGTTTGGTATCAGAAAAATCCTTCTACAAAAAGAAAAAAAAGAAATTATGTTCACTCTGTGCATTCCCTTTACACTTGAATAATAAGACATTATTGGAAGGTTACTGGCTGCAGCATCATGGCTGAATTGGTCCAGATATTGGCTATTCACCAGGGCACAACACCATGTACATAAAAATAGGAAGAAAATCAGTACATTAAAAAATCACATGTAAGGAGGAGTTGGTAATCAGGGCATTTACTATTAAATTAAAACCTCAAAAACAAAATAATAAAAATACCTAAATGTCCTATTTTCTAGCACATAACCGGCAACGTGCTTGGAAGTCCACTCATTTTCAGCAACCATGTTACAGTCACATAATTCACAACAGTTAGGAAATTACTAAGCTAGTGATGTTTAATGCCTTATCACTACGATAACGCAAGTCCCTGTAACTGATCAAAACTATGAAACAAAACAAACAGTGAAGAGTTCCTTTCACCATTACTATAGCAAAATTTGCAGCCAAAAGAAAAGAATTTCAGTCAAAATGAGTGCTGATCAAAAATCTCACTTCAAAGAATGGAAAGGGAAAAATATGAGTAAACAGATACAGATGTAAATATTTTCCTGAAGGAGAGCCAAATTCCAACAAGAGAACCTTAATGAAAGGCTGCTCAGTAATGAACCATGCAGTAGTTTGAGCCACCAGCTTGACTCTGTAGTTTGATGCTTACAATTTTAATTTATGTCAAACAGATTTATGTAAGAAAAAGTCAATACAAAGGTCTGCATTTAAATCTTGTATGAAGGTATAATTTTGTAAAGTGGAAAAACAACATGAAAATGCGTCTTTGCCCAGATACGCATTTACACTGTAAACTAACATTCCTTGCTAATTGATTGGTCAGCATGGATAATGAAGTATGTTATTTTTGTTTCCTGCATTAAGGGTATGCCAAGAAAACTTATGAATAGAGATTTATCTGCCTCAGCCATTACTAAACTGCCATTTTGCTTCCTAATAAATTCTATCTGAAGAACACTGAGTAGAATTTAAGAATTCAAAGGAAGATGCTGTACTCCGTGCTGCTCTCTTAATCACCCTTGTTCTTCATGGACTCAGCTACTTTTCATAGAAAATGTGCACATTTTAACTGAAATTTAAATATAATGCAGAAAAAAAAATTAAAGTAACCTGGTAAATCAGCTTTTCAAATGCTAACAACTAAACTAAAAATAAAATTTTTATTCATCATAAGGTAAGGCAAATATTCTCACCACCGACAGTACAAAACTGATAGAGGAAGATCTAAAGAATGAGCAGTGTATTTTCAAGAGTTGCAAAGATTCTGTAAAGCTACAGAGCATTCTAACAGCTTATTCAAACTTGAATTTTATCTTATTACATAAAGCTTTAAAGTCATATTTCTCGTGTGATTACCTAATGAAATTGACAAATACTTCACAGGAGCATTGCAAATCAATGGGTTACTAGGATTAATGAGGCAAGAATAATGGTTACCAGATTTTAATACAAGTAGCATTAATTAAATATTAAAAAAAGAACTCATGGCAGAGAAAGTATAACATGGATTTGAACTGCATAAATCATTACAGAGAAGGTACTGCAGATTATAAGACTGGTTGCAGACTAGAACATGATTGAAACAGCATTTAGTTCTGACATTAATGCACTAACAGCCTTCAGTTACTGACTGCTCTTCCACCTTTCAGGATAATACATTGACAATTGCTTCCTCTGCATCAATGGATGCTCTACCATGCACCATAATTTTGCAAGCAGCATTGGTGCCAACATAACCAGCAGCTGTGTAGCAAATGAATTCTGATTATATTACAAAAGCTACAAATCTGTTTATATTACAAAGCTAAAAATCTCATTAAAAGAAAGTAAAAATAAAAATAGAAAGGCAGACACGTATAGCTTGAGAGAAAATACATTTTTTAAAAATACCTTTTCAAATTTGGACTACTTGGAGCTTAACTATCTCAACTATCTACATTTATATTGCTGCCATATGAGATGACATTGATACAGCTAATAATGTCAGAATACAAGGCATTAAAGGCAATAGGGATCTGTTGCAGATCCATGCCTGCTACTGAGTGCAGTCTGTCATAATCAATGTCAGAGCCTGAGTCAAACCTTTCTTTGCTGTCAACAAACACTACTGAAATAAAACTGCATTTCTTCTCCTGTGGCTATTCATCCAGACTAAACATTTCTCATCTAACACAGACAGTTAATCAGTTAGTTTGCAAATTAGAAGTCTAAGAAACCTAAGGATTTCATCATATTACCCATCAAAAAGAATCTGTTATTTCAAAAGAACAACAACAAACAGGATATTACATACAAAAACACATTCACTTAATAAAATTGCAACACTAAGACATTAAGATTTTAGAAAGGTCAAAATAAAGGTAGACTGGGAAACTTTGATTCTGCTACCTCTGGTGCATATGTTTTCACATCACACAGTCTATAAACACATACAACCAAACACATTGTACTTCAGACTACTGAATCACTCAGTACTCAGGGTGAATAACACCCTAGGGAGCAGAGGTGGAAGATTCACAAAAAAATCAACCTTGCTTAAAACAAGTGGCAACAACCATTTAGGGGCAGGTGGGTAAGGTAAGAAACGGTGAATTAACACATATTAAAATGCTACTCCTTAAGAAACAAAACCTATTTCTATAACAGAATTCCTACATGATAACACTTCAGTAATTCACACAACACCTTCCAGCCCCAAATTGTTTCATTTCCTCAGAGGCTAAACTGAGGCATAGCAAGCTATGTGAACGAAGCTAGGGAATACGCTGCCTGTGCATCCTGAAATTCTTCATCAGTTTTAAAATGATCCTGGAAAACATGGCACTCCAGTGCTCAAGAAGGAGCAGACAGGACAGTTTGTGTTAGCCTTTGACAGCCTCCTTTTTTCCACAGGACCTTTCAGAAGCCAATCATAAATACGTTGCTGCATCCTTCTAAATGCAAGGCCTTCCCAATCCTCTTACACCTGACTGTCCACTCATCCAGTGAGTAGAGAAGGCTCTGATGAACAACAGAAGCTGCCAGTGCTGCTGTGATGAACAAAGCAAGGAACTGAAAATATTTGGAGGCTTTTGAGTAAAATCAGGAACAGGTATTACTCAGTGTGTATTCTGCAAAAGTTAGAGATCACAGGGTACTGCTCTTACACTACAGAATTTCAGCTAGATTACAGTTATATCTGTTTTTATTTTCATGGTTTTTAGTTCAAGATACATTATTTGGAGGATCACTAAAGATTCACGCTTGCAACTGTGAGCTAACAATAGCTGGAGACTTGTAACAAAAAGATGAAGAGGAGCTAACAGGATCTACACTGACATTTTCTTCTCAATGCATTAGCTGCTAAACATTAGGAAGCTGTTTTCCTTTCCAAAAAGTTAAAAGTAAAAAAGTTGAGGAGTCAGACATGCAGTTTAAAGAAAAATCTCTGCTCCTAACATCAGCAGACTCAAGTCTTGTTCTGGCACTTCATTCTAACGTTAATAATAGATCTCTCACTGTTTTGTTTTCATATAATAACATTGACCTTATGATGAGCTTCCACTGTAACTGCTTGAAAGAGCGATGTCCGCCTGCTGTGAAAACCACTCATTTCAAATTATTCCATGTTAGTAGTTTGTCACAATTCTTTTTTCCCTTTGCTAGCAAATAGAGAAATACTCTCCTTTCTAACACGCACCAAAATTTCACTGTCCTAAATCCTTGTTAAAATTGAAGTGTCTTTTCAATTCAGTGTTTTTTGTAACTGAATGAAGCAAAGTAAACACCAATACGTTCAGATTTTGTGATAAGTATTTGTTTTCAATCCCTATTAAGAAGTGGCATATTGAGTTTATTTGTCTGCTTCTACCATCAAGATTACTGGTGCAATCTGATTGTTCACCAAAAATTCTAGATAATATTGGTATTCCACACAATCTTCCACAGTGTTCATCAGAGTGACAAATATGTTTATTATTTGGTAAAGCAGAATGCAAACAACAGTATGTTTAATGCCGTATTTCCAAAATATAATCCAACTAGGTTTAGAAATTGCATTTTCAACTTCTTGAAGAGGAGGAGGGCAGTAACGTCAAAATAGTAACTAAGAACATTTCAATAATTCATATTCTCCCAACAAATACTGTCAACTTAAACATTCATTTTACCTTGAGAAGATACGTAGGAATATTGCTGAAATCTACAGGCAACTTCAAGAGGAAGCGAGCTGAAAATTCACCAGTCTGTGGAAAAACCATAAGACTAATGAGAGCAAGTGTCCAAAGAGCTACAAAGTAAACATTCTGAGAGTGGCATATTAACCAGAAAACACGTAAGAGCTCATACCAAACAGAAGGGTTGAGGTTTAAAACAACATTTCTCAATGAAATTACTGAAGATGAAAATTTACAGATTCCACAGGCATTACAAAAACACTCTAAGACCATAAAACATCATTGCCAATATGCTAACAATTAATCGGAATGCAACAATGTACAAGACAAAAATCTGACTACACTTAGGCTCTAAACACAGATTCGCCTTGTCTGGTCTCATTTCTGGTTCAGTGAGACCTGCAAACGGACTGAAAGGAAATGACAAAGTTTTGAGAGACAAAATACATGCATCTTCACAAACATCACAGATTCACGTAACAGAAGACTTGAGTAAGGTAAGAATGGATCAGAAGAGACCTCAACAAACATAGACCAAAAAAAAAAACCAACAATGAGCTAGAATGCTTTCTGTCACTTCTTTTCAGAGATACGTGGTTCTTAACACCTAGACAACTGTTTACTGACAATCTGCCAAGCGTCCCCTGCACATTGAAGGTTTTTTTGCATAAAGTGTATGCAAAGGAAATGGAAAGGATTTCCTTTCTGTTTCATACACTTCCTTAAAACCAGACTTTGTCCACCTGGTTATCAAGCAGTGAAGTTGGTTCCTTTTGAAAAAACAAATGTCTGATTTTCTCTGCCTTAATTTTTTGCCATCCTTACTCTGGAATTCAGTAAAGCATACATACAGGATATACATACAGCAGCTATATTTGTTAATTACATTGACTTAGTTGTGCAAAAAGCATTAAACACTTATTTTTTACAACTCAGCCCAGAATCTTGAGAAAAGTTCCTTTTTTCAGTTCTAACACTATCTTATTTTTGCATATATTTTGTATTTATTTGTACAGTGACATCCAATTTCTTAAATATAATACCTCATTTTAAGAGGCAAGGGGACAAATCAAAGCTGTGTGAATATTCAGTATTTATTCTGCCACAGTAATCTATATACGTACTACTTCACTATTCCCCAAAAATCGTTTTCTATAGCTAAATTTTATATTACAATTGTCATTAGAAGTTTAAATGTAAATACATTTCTACATTTAAACAGAATCATCTTTATTGCAGACACAGCTGTGTCTTCAGGCAGGCAGAAGCCTGGGATATACCTGAAACAACAAAAGTAGTCCTTCTATAAAATGGAGCAGCAGCAACAACCTATAGAAGTAAATGACTTCTTGTGCAAGCAGCACAAAGACTGTTTTGACATCAGTTGGGGCACTTGGTATTTTATCAGACCAAAACTGATATTATAGACAGCAATTCTTGTCTGGACCTCATTTCCAAAGCAGATGTCATACAACGTTTGCCAGAAAAATCTAGAAAGTGATTTCTGGTTAAAGACTAAGTCTGATGAACTGCGAGTGAACGCTGAACAAATAAATGGCCTTTGATCAAAACATCAGCTGCTTCATGGCATAAAAGTACATCAGGGCTTGCAGGCCAGATCTTTTATGTCATTCAATTAAGATTGTGTTGCAATGTAGTACTCCCAGAGAGGTTCTGGACTCACAGAGAGCAGCCCCTGCCCAAATTGCTCAACTACCCAAACCTTGCCAGCTGCTGACAGGCATACGGTGAAGTCAGACATACTTCTGGCCATAACACAGAGAGATTAGATTCAGGTAGTTAATGAGCGTCTGTATCAGATGGAACTCAGCCAACATGAAGCCACCACACTAAATAGCAGTTTGTCTCTGTCATAGGTCTTGGAGGTCGCTTTAGGAAACTAGACGTACACAAGCAGATTTCTGTTCCAATTTGGGACACAACAACTCAGGCCTCCTTTTTAAAAAAAATGTCTATTTATTAATTCATGCACGTAAGATAATTACATTCATAACACTATGCAATGTGCATTCATAGATGATTATTTCGCAAGTCTGTTGAACCAGCACCAGTTCATTAGAGACAGCAACAACAAGAGTTTTCATGAGTTCTAGGCAAAGGAAGTAACACGCAGTTAGTTACCTCTCGATTCTGAGAAATGCTGGTATTGCACCAATTGTCAATACTAACAAGAGGACATGAAGGGGAACAAAGATGAGTTTCATAGTTTTGTGTTTCAAGACACTCACAAAGAAGCCTCCATAAAGCAGGTAACATGTTTACAGATTTTTCAAATGAGACCTTTGAGATCTTCTTGATAGAGAATACAAACTTTGAAAACAAAGCACATGCTACAGAAACCTTACATAGCTTTGACATAATTGAAAGAATTTGCCTCAAAATGTCTTTGAGATTTATTTTATTTGAATATTTTAAGTTTAGACAACATTTCAATGCCAAATTAAGATAACATTTCAAAGTCACAAAGGACTGGGGAAAGAATCCAAAGACTTCAGCAGACAGTTCTTCCAGAAGGAGAAAAACAAAAAGTTTTCTACAATCTTCACTACAACTTTGGCAGCTGCCAAAAGTGACAATAAAATCTGAGTATGGTACAGAAAGCACTTCAGTAAAACTGTCTGATGATATTTACAGATGTGGTGAGTTGCTTGTGATGCCAGCTACAGAAAATAACACTTAAGAAAAAACATACTGATTTAGAAACAGAGATCTGAAATTCTCTGATAAGAATAATGCCAAGTAAAATTAGTATAATTAGTGAGCTGTAAATCCTCATGTCATCTGTTACTTAAGGACAGTGAAAGTGACAAAGGTGAATTCTAGTCTGTGATAAAACAAGTGCTGGAATTTCATTTCCAGACTACATCTATTTCGTCAGACATTGCTCCTCAAGAATAATATACATCAAGATTACACTGCTGCTGAAAGTAAGATGGGTATGTGTCCAGCATAAGCACTATTACGTATTTTCTGATATAACTTACCCCAAAATTCCAGTGATAAAAACACTATTAATGGGGAACACAGCAGAGTTAACAAATAAATAAGTAGTTAACTTGCACACCAACCCAGATGTCTACATTGCCAATAATCTCCACTTAGAAGGTGGAGATGGCAAGGCACATTGCCCATGTAAAGGATGCAATTTCAGGAAATAGATAAGCCAGTTTTATGCCTGAGTGCCATGCGAAGACATGGTCCTACAAAGTCACTGCCTCTAGCCCATCTCACCTTCTCCGATCCTGCAGGAAATCAGTCTTTTTTTTTCCTCACCTATTTAGGTTGCTGGAACAACTCATCTCTGATAAGCTGCGGCGCGATACAGGCAACAGCAACTACCAATTAAATCTGCTCAACCTCAACGTGGAAACACAGTAATACATTCTAGTTCTAAGCAGAGCTGATTTGCCTGAGCAGGGTGTCATACCAGTGCAGTTATTCTGCCTCTAAAATCTTCAGAGACGTTTAAGTTCCACATATTGTGCCCTGTAAATATCACAGGCTTTTCAAAAGTTTATCACTTCATCCCCAAATCAGATGAACTAACACTAGGTTGAAAAAAGAATTGCTCACCTCAAAATTTAGTTCAAGCAAGGTAATGGAATGACTGAAAAGGAAAAAACAGAGAGTACAGAAAAGGCAGCTGAGTGAAATAAGCTGTGTTCGTTGGAAATAAAGCAAGGAGATGCACACAAACAACCTGGTTTTCTAAACCAAGAAATGTCATTTACTAAAATTAAAGGATCACAAAGAGCATTGTAGCAGCAATTCTTAATAGCTTACCCAGTTATTTTTTTTGCCAGCATAGATTTCCATATTTTCTCCATACTGGGGCTCTTCAAGTAAAGTCTGATACTCAAACATGAGACGTGAGCTCTCACGTAATCGGCTGCACTGAAATTGATGATACTGCTGCACGAGCTCTTTCACAACAAGCAGGAGGCATTCAGGATTTGAAGGATTCCAAGAAGCCAAATTCTGTTGAATTTTAAAAGAACAGAGACTGAATTCATTTCCAGCAACAGGACAAGAATTTCCCCCTCCATACCGAAATCAGAGGTAAATACACATTTGGGAGTTTGGTGTCAAAGCTTAACGTTAAATCTTCATAATAAATGGAAGGGTTATATCATGCTTTGGAAGGAAAACAGTTTGAAAAGCAAAAGCATGCCTTAATGTGAAATAAGAGCCCATATAGTGACCTACCAAAAAACAGACAATGGAGCTGCTACTAGGCATAGATACGCTCAAATGACCATTCCATTCTTCCCCAAAATTACACTGCCCAATCTGGGGACTTGAAAAGTCTGAATTAAAAAAAACTGAAAACTGATATGGAATGTACGATGATAAGATTAAGTATAACCCTGAACAGTATCTAACTCAAAAAACAGCCAAGTGACTATGCCAAGATGACACTAACAATGGAAACTAATTACTCAAATTGTATTGACAGTGACATGGCAAACTGACTCAACTTAATGCCCTGCTTCACTGGGACAGTCTCTTCACTGCCTTGATTCATTTCCTTAACACAAATGACATCCATACAGAAATCTCTTCCATCTGCCTGGCAAATTTATTACAAGTTGACTATATATCAAGAAACACAAGTAAAAGAAATAAATATTAATACATTTGAAAGCAACTGCGTCAGCAGAACAGTCACAGACTGTCAGTGTATCCACTCTGAACTCACTTAGACCAGTCTTCTCTGCAAAATAAGTTTTAAGTGGAAAGGTTTTGCGTTATTAGCGATATCTAACACCATCAGTGTATGTGCCTGCTTCTGACTGACCTAGAATGGGTACGTGTTAATGTTAAATGAAAGCTCATTCTTCACTCCATGCCAATAGAACAATAAGACAGTTCCGACATAAAAACCACAGGATAACTCCAGACTGCCATATGCTTTGTACTTATGTCCTCAATGGGTCTTGATATAAGCTCAGGGCACATTAACAGTCATGCAGCCTTTGGTCAGCTGTGAGCATAACTACATGAATGAAACTGGACAAAAACATCCCCAAAAATATAAAAGCTATTAATATTTTGCGTAATATTATAATCAGACTTGATAAATACAAGAGGAACAGGCTGCCCAGAGAGCTTGTTGAGTCTTGGGTATACTCAAAACCAAACTGGAAGCAGTCCTGGACAACCACTTTATTCAACTCTGTCTGAGCAGGCTTTTTCCAATCCCAGTTCCTCTGCAATTTTATGTGCAATTATTTATTTTACAAAAAGATAAATTGAAACAGAGAACCTTTCAAGCAAAGATTCCACCTTCTGAGCCAAAAAGAAAGTTACAAGTTCTACCTTCTGATACTTTTCACTCTGCACCTTCAGCTCTACAACAGAAACTACTTTTAACCTAACAACTGACGATGCCGCCATTTAATTTCAAAAGGCTTATAACTACTCTTATTTCTGTTGACTTGAGTGTAACCCTTTGGCATAGTTTTGTATGGACTTCATTATTTGCACACGATGACAAAATTTCCTTTCTCTCTTTCCACAACTTCATATTTGTTTCTCTCTGGAGTCACAAATATATTAAGATGCTATCAAAATGGCTTTCTTACTTTCAGCATCATCACTTATAAGACACAACTCCACAAAAGTGTACTATCCTTTCCCTCCTAGACAGAAAGGATACTATAGAATGCAAATATCAGCATCACCATAGCTCAAAATGTATATTACAGACCAAGGTAATTGGTAAATGTGTGTGTAGCAATCAGACAGACCAATACAAAGGGAAAGGTATCACAACAAAGGTGTGATTACACTATTTAAAAAAAAAAAAAGAAAAGGTGCTACAAAGGAAGGGAAGAAGATTGCTCACTCATAGCAGAAGATTCTAGGTTCACAAGGGAAAGCTCTACCAAGAAGAGATCTCCTAAAAGAGATCCTTCCCCAGTGGCAGTCAGTCCTTAAATGAGGTCTAGAAGAGGTGCAGCCAGGCTCCACCCCTTCTGGTCACGCACTTGAATTGCCTTCACCTGTGCTCCCAGGGCTGACTGGGTCCTTTCCCCAGCTGCTCAATCAGTGGTTCAGGCCATGACTCAACAGTTCTCATACAGTGAGATAGCAATAAGGCTCCTGTAAGCTTCTCACATCCATACCAATGAGTGACTGAAAGCCTTGTTCTACCCTTTCTTCCATCTGCAGCTTGAAAAAAAAATTTATTCCCAACCATTTAAATTTACTCAATTCTAAAAAAACACTAGAGAAAATCTCTAAGGTAGATAGCGTCTTCTAGGAAACACATTTTGTATCGTACAGTCTAAAACTAGATGTGTATAACCTTAAATTTCCTGTTCCCAAGCTCCTGCTCAAATAAAGCATTTCCAGAAAGCCAGAGGATGTAATATGCCAGTATGTATTGATATCAGCCAGACAAGTGAGAATAACCTTTCCTCTTAATGACATTGCTAGAACACAATAGAAATGTTCTGTCAAAGGAAATGACCAACAATATCTTAATAACCGACCTAAATGCAACTGTACCTTTTGTTTTTTAAATAATATTACACTACAGAACAAAAAAAGAGTAAGAGGAAATCCATTGTTATTTGTCCTATGTGGAACTGAAGTATTGCTTTCTTCAAAGAGTTCAAGAACGCTGCATCAAAACAGCGCTGACGCTTTACAGTTGAAGGAATTAAAATGAATTATGTGGCTCTAGGATCTTTACTAAATGCCCTTCGTTCAGCAACCATGGAGTCAAACTAAGTATGAATTGGCTCTAAGAACAGATCACCTGAGGAAAACCTAACTAACAATCCACCAAGTACGCATGCCAATTCCAATCCATTCTCAATGTAACAGTAAATACAGAGAAAATACACAAATTTTCTCTAACAAGTTCTGATTTAAATACACGTTATTTTTTAACTTTAGAATTATATTATTAAGGTACTCACGAACTGGCTATTGGCCATTACTTTTCTGGTCTTTTTTTTTTTTTTTTAACTTTTTAGAAATGTTCTTTTCAGATCTGAATTTATAAATTTTAAACCAAAACTCTTTTGAATATGACTTAAATATGAAATCTTTTTACCTAATTTGAAGTGGCATTTGTCCTAAGCACTGCTCTTTCACCTGAAAGTATTTTTTAAGCCATTTTACTATAACTCAATTTCAACATCATGTCCCAAATACATGCTGTATTGTTCTTCCACAGCTTCAAATAGCACTTTCTTTAATCTTCCTTTATTTTTGAAGTCAGAGACAGAGAAAGCAGCTATCTATAGCACAGACAGAAATATAACAGAAGCAGAATTTGATATTTGTCAGATTGATCCTTTGTAGAATGCCCTAATCACTACGGTTTCAGCACTGTAATGAATTTCCTGGAACATGCAAAGATTTGTCACTTAATTCAATGTGCTCTTGCAACAGTAAATTGACCTCTTTCTTTAAAAATGTTCTAAATAATATTTTATTCAGCAGTGTAGTATTGCTTACACAAGTAGCCTTTGGAAGTTGTTTTAAGTAATATCTTAAACTAAAGACTTCAGAAAAGAGGAAAAAAAAAAAAAAAAAAAAAAAAAAGGAGCAGCAGCCTGCTTCCTTCATTTTCTGCTTTTTGCCTGTTTTCCAACCCTGGCCAACGCCATTTTTGTACAAAACAATATTTTAAAGGACTTAAAGCACAAGAAGAACAAAACGAGCTTCCAGTGTTTCTGTGTTCCATGGCTCGAAGTTCTGTCACAAAAAATTGCATAAAATTTGTGCTAAGGATGTATACATACACAAAATTAAGAAGTTTAGTTGTTACGCTTCAGAAAAATCCTGGAAACATAGAAACACACATTTGCTACAGCCAGACTGCAGAAGCCTGGCAGGTATGAAAAACCCAATTAAAGAAATACCCAGCAAATATGTACATGGCAGAATACATGTTGCTTTCCATAGCTTCTGCCTAAATCGCCTTCTGTCTTACTTACCAGGACCTTTAATTTTGTCTCTGACAAAAATGTATGTATTCAAATAAGCTAAAAATAAAAGAAAGGAAAAAAAAAGAGGGAAAGAATTTTTTTAAAGAGACAGCTATCAAATTGCAATAAAAATGAATGTTATATCCAAAAAGTGAGCACACTGACAGGAGTACTGACAGTATCCTAACTTAGGTATTTCATTCAATACATCTTTTCTAATTTGAAATGAGATTTCTGCAGACTTTCCAGAGAACTAATCAAATTTTACAGAACAATCAGTAATGCATTTAAAATAAAAGAAATCCAGACTTGGATCCAATTCCCTGTCCCGTTTGCCAAGAGATATTTTTAAAGGAACTCTGCAGTGCAAATTTGCAGCCCACCGTAAAACAGTAAGTATACAACTATGAATCAACTCCAACTGTGCATCCACAACTAGTTCTGCATTCATGCCCATAAAGGCTTAAATGCACATCTTGGAATGGTTACAACCATTTTAACGTTAGTACCATTTTCTCTGCTCATCATGGAAGAATTTGTCTCTTATTTGCTGAGTCCGTGGATGGAGTCTCAGTTAAACAATTCTCTTCTGTTTAGGCACTGCTCACACTTCTGCCTATAACCTCCACAACTAGATGCAATTCCACAATTTGAATTTTAATTTATACCTTTTTAATCAGCCTTCCTATTGCCATAATGAAACTCATGTAACTTTCATTTTCTACAAAGTTGAATTGTTACCTCATCTTAAATAGTTTAGTTCAGTAGCAGGTCAGTAGCGTGAGAAAACAACTATGCATTTTCTGTGGAGACAGAAACCTGGCAACGTTAGCTGTGATGGCTGGCTAATCCTCATTCTTCCAATTAGAGAATTAATTCTAAATAGGAGGACTAAGCTGTTCCACAGGGAAAGTATGTGTGTTCCACCTTCCATATGACAGAGAACAGATCCCAGAAACTTCAGCAGGTAGCTGTGCTCATAGTGAAGGTGGCACTAACTGCCATCTGTCCAACAGCAACTCTCCATAAGGAAATCAATATTCTATTGTCACAGAAGCTTCCGCTGCAGTTGCTAACTTTCTTCATTAGCAGACTAAAGTCTGCAGGAAGAGGTCTTTTATGAAATTAGATATTTAGACTTCAGAATGATTCTAATAACGTGCACATGCACTGCCTTTGCTCTCAACCTCACATGCATTGTACAATATAAATGGAAATATTCAGTTACTATATTTTGAGACTAACAAAAGATGAGGCATTCATTTATCAATGTCTACATTAGCAAAACCCAAAGAGATTCAGGAGATCTGTTCTGAAGATCCATTAGATCTTAATTTAAACAAGCTCACTGAACAGAATATATTTTACTAGGAGGAAAATCCCACAGATTTTGTTGGGGAACAAAGTTCACCTTCAAATTGTCTCACTCTTACTCCCATCTCCTGACAGAAGCTGACTGCATAAAAAGTAAGCAGTTTGATAAAGGTTTCTAGATTATCAGATAAGACCAAAGTGTTGAGAAAATCAATTTACTTAAATTGTGTATAAAAAGGCAAAGTGAAGAAAATACAAGGTCACCCACAGAGAATGAAATTTAAGCCATTTCAACAGCAATTAATTTAAATAAATAGCGATATCTACTGGATTTCAAAAAGAGACAAAGAAAACTTGCAGCCAGACCATTAATGACATCTTCTTAGAGGTGAGACAAGTGAAAACCTACAAAGCAGCTTCTCATCCCTTCTAGGAAAGCGATGCAAAATTTAGCTTTTCAAAGCAGCCACAATATTCAACTTTTGGCAAAGAAAACACATGCGAGTTTTGTTCTGGAACATTTTGTGCATTGCAATCTTTCCTGTATCCTTCCAAAAACCAAATCAAGAACTTTTGCAAACTACTCAGTATCAGTAATTATCTATTCCCTCCCATCCTTTCTAAAAAAAAAAAAAACAAACCAAAACATAAAGCAACCATTGCTCAAAAAGCAGCTAATTCATAGCCTCTACAGGTTACTGCTTATTTCATAACTTCAGGCAATGTCTGCAGAACACTGTAATTCTACATTATCAAAATGAAAATATGCTAACAATTTCTAATTGATCTGAAATTGTTTTTCTTTGAAATGTGTTTAAAAATCCAGGTTGCCAGAATTTCTTCCAGGAATGTGATTTTAAAGAAGACAGATTGTAACTGTTTTTCCTGGCTATACTACAGGAAACAACAGCAAGATCTTATTTTAAGTTAGTGTACTTTTATATTTCTAAGCAAGAAATTAAGATTCACAAGAAAATGTCAGTAAACAAAACCTCCCAGGCCCATAAGATTGGTAGCACATTTCTACAGCATCTCCCATGCAGAATTATCATAAAAAATCATCTAAGTACAGATTTCCATGTTGTTTTTATCTGAACGCTGCACACATACATCTTATATCCTACAGTGGCTTAAAAGAAGTACTCACGTAAGTTTTTACCTGAAATGAGAAAGACCACACTGTGATATCAGTACTCAAACTGCATGTAATTACAGAAGAGATGTGGGTCCAGTGGTTACAGTATTAGACTAGAAACTGGGAAATCAGGTTTCAGTTTCTACTCTGCTACAGTTTTCATGGACTACCATGGCGAAACTGCTCACAGAAAAAGGCACAGGATAATTATCTGCCATATGCTCACATCTTCCTATCAACAGATAATTTTCACAGTATTTGCAGGGCTGGAGTGTTACAACAACTTTAAAGGCTTCAGCTTCTTAGAAGCCAGCACTTAAACATCCTACAGTCTGCAGCTTCAAATCAGTCACTGTAAACCTACACACCATCTTCTTGTCATCTTATTTTCACACGTTCTTCTTATCCTCCTTCCACAAATCACCACTGGTACAACTTTCTGGAGTAACATGTCTGAAATGATCACTTTTGGGCATAAGTAAACATCAAAGACTTAACATTTCACGAAAAGAATTCAACTCGGGAGCACTTCTGTCATGGTAAGTACTATCAAAGAAATTACAGACCATTTATGTTCTAGCTTCTGCGTACAACCACACTTTTTGCATTATGCAAAACTTGGGATAGCCAGTATTTTCTTTTAAGCGAGATGCTATAAAAACTGGATGCACAAACTATGCTAGTCTATAAATGCTTAGCCAGAATTTCAAATCCCCAAAGGCCTTGAATTAGCATGAAAATACAGACCAAGTGAACAACGTGACTAGAACATTAAGAATTAATTTTGATTTTGCAAAAGCATCCTACATTTTGTATACCAAAATTTTTTTCTATCATTTCTCCCATTGGTTAGACAGCGTGATTGTGGATTAGAAATTACACACCCAATTCAATTCCAAAATAAAACCCAGTAAACGGGACACACGGAACACTCTTCCGCATCCACTGAGAATAAATCCACCACTTGCTCTCAGGCATCATTCACCAGGAACAGGAGAGCACAGAAGTTCTAAAGGTTGCCACATATTATTCCTACAACTTGCTGTGGGAGCAACTGAGATAGCTGATCTATGTATTTTAAGGTTGCTCTGGAGATGTAGGAATTGCAACTCTGAGCCCAGAAGAGCATTCTTAGTTGTGTACTCTTCCTGAAAAAGCCTGGCGGCTACTCCCACAGATCATCAGATGCTCAAAAGTTACTACTTCCTACCATCACAGGAGAGAGAGAACAAAATTAGCTAATTACTCTTCTAAAGATTAGGCATGTAAGATGTTTCTTGTCCTACTTTGCTAGTAGATTAGAATAGAATCTGCCCCTTTTCAGATCTCCCACCATGTACCCCTACTTGTTCTGAGAAGTAATTTCTTAGTTCCCTCAACACACAGATCCTGGGATAGGAAATCCAATGCACTAATCATTAGCTAAACCAAGTCAGCACACAGCCTTTTTTCACCTTGGGAATCTGTTACCAGAAGAGAGCATGTCTAACCAGCACAGCAAATAGAAGAACAAGAAAAAATGAATTTAAAAAAAACACGTGCATTCATATCTTTTACCTACAGACCTGCTTGTCATGTATGGATGGCAGCATGAATAGGCCCAAACTTCTCAGATTCCCAGTGTACTAGAGAACAGATCACTGGCTCAGTATTTAATGCTTTACCTCAAGAGTCCCTATTTAACAGCTGGTTTTTCATTCTTATCAGTCCTTGGGCTTTTTCCTTCCTGTCAAAACCAGTAATTTTAGCTACAGCAGGGAGGTAGAAACTTCACTGATTATATTTTTGGCCGGGTCCACTGATATCCCTTAAGCTTTTACTTTTGGGTGGCATACAGAAAAGTTTCCTTCTAACCATTTTCCTCCCTCTGAAAATCCCATAAATCAAAATCGATCCATCATATTGTGGGTTTCAGTGGCTAAGCCAGCTCGCAGTATTTGAATTTTACTTCCACATTTGCACTACAAGAGAACATGTATGATCTTGAAAATGCAATCCCTCAGAAAAACACCAAGTATCACTTCTTTTCCTACTACACTGGACAAATTAAAGCAAATCAGTAATATCTTCTCAAAAAGCAGTATAAGAAAAATGCTCAGTTCCTTTATGCAAGTGAAAGCTACACCTCCAGAAAGACAGATAAATGGAAAAAAAAAAAATCATGTAAAATCATAAGAACTATAATACCACAAACAATATGTTAACCACATTGGAAATATACTTCTGTATTTATTTATTTATTTTTAAGATAATTGAAGTATATGTGTATGCTGAGGATCTGAGATGGAAGATAGGGAAGAAACACAGGTACACAAGCATGTGCACAGTGAGTAAAGCAGAGAGATTTTGAAACAAACGTATGCAGAAACTTAGACCAGCAAAAAGCTGACAAAACTTAGCCTGAGCCCTCCTCTGTGTGGGAAAATTAATAGAGGTCTCGTCTGTATGCAAGGACATTCCTTTGCCTCAGCAATATCTTCTGAAGGAAAGAATCTGCAGGCTCCCAAGCTTAAACTATTCCCATTGATTTAAAACAAACAAACACACACACAAAAAAGAAAAAAACAAATCACCAACAATTGTAAGTTTTAACCGAACTCACGGCCTAGAACTTAATCAAATCTAAAACAGCATTATCAGACAGAATGTTTATTTATCAATGACTTTCTATAATCAGAGATAATTTAAAAGTTTGTTCTGCTTGCATATTTCTAAGCACTGGCTGACTGCCTCTCCAGAAAAATCTGTTTTCATGGCTCAACAACTTGAATTCAACAGGCGTATCACATTGAATTTAGATGTGTTCTCAATTCAGGAAGATTGTGCTAGATTTGATTTTTTTTTTTTCTTTTGAAAAAAAGAAAACCTTGTAAGTGTGTTTCTAGAAAGCTAACAAGCTGTTGCCTTCAAGCCAAGACATTTCTTATATTCTGGAGTCCTTGTGAGGAAATGGAGTATACTGTGCCAGTAACATTACACACCAGGGCCAGAATCCTTTAATTTTTGCCAGCTTCTCTAATAACGACTTTTTTTCCTTCCAAATTTACTGACATTGTTCAAGTCAAGTATGTTTACACTTCAATTACATGAAATAACAAAAAAAAAGATGTAATGACATTGATTTTATCAGTTTCACGGTTGTTATTAAAAAATTACCATATCAGAATTATTATTCCACTTTCAAACATTCAAATAAAAGACATTCTGCTTTCATACATCCAGCTTTGGACACCAGCTCTGTACTGTTGTTTTAAACAAACAATGACCTGAAAATCACTGAAATAAACTAGGATTTATTGTAATGCTCTTACCATTAGCAAGATCTTTATTTCCTGTAAAGCAGATATATTATATTTATGTAACTACGTGAGCATGCTTAGCCATATTGCCCCATGTCACAAATGAGACTATCTTAACTAAAATGAATTTAAAAAAAAAAATCCAGAGACAAAAGAGGCCAATATTCTGAGTTCAAGTCTAAGCCAAATCTACATATCTTTAAATAAATACAAGCATTTATTTAAATATATTATTTATTTAAATTAAAATTTAAATGTTTTATTGTTCTGGTCCAACCTTCCTCCTCATGTAACTGAACAGTTGTGGAAAAGATGGTCAAACTTATATGATAGAAGAAAATCACTATTCTTTCTGAAAAACAGTATGACTAGAAAGCCATTAGGTGTTTCTCCCTGTTTTGCTGATGGAGAACAATTATATTTCTCACCATACGTATAAAAGCTAACTTGGCAGAAAAACATTTTCTCCCGCTTTGCCATCCCTCAGTCAAACGAGCCATGCACAGTCCTAGTATTCTCTTAAACTAGTATTTCCCAGACAGAAAAGCACTATTTTTTTAAGAGCTAATATTTTAGATTTTCCTCATTCTAGGGACAAGTGGCATTATCAAGCAAAGAAGAATGTGCCAAAAAAAAAAAAAAAAAAAAAAAAAAAAAAGGAAATGTTTCCTTACCTTACCAAGTCCTTCAGTGAGAAGTAATGGAATTAATTTTGCAAGAGTATATTGGCAAGTTTTAAGAAAGAGAGGAAAAACTACCTGACTTATCAGATATTTTCCTTCCAAAAATTAAATACATAGGATCCAAACGTATGAATTTGTTCAGTCTATGGATTGACTAGGAGGAAAAAAAACCAAAAAACAGCTAAGATGTTACAAATAACTCAAGCAGAACTTCTGGAAATAGCATATTCTCTTCTGCTTATGCTTTTGGACTGAATTTTCACAAGCTGTGCAAAGAAATACTGAAATTTCAGAAAAAGTAAGGTAAATAGATACAGTGATTTTACACAAGTAGAAAATGACAGAGAATTATACAAGGTTACTAAGTCCTCGCAGCACCATAAATATTTACAGTTTATTTTAAAATACAGAACATACAATCCTGCATTCTGCTACACTTAAATTCTCTACAATCAAATTCAAAACAAGCTAATTTAAGGCTTTTAGTGCAAGAGTGGTAGGTTAGTGATCCAAGAATGGAATCCTCTGCTAACATCCCAAATACAAGCAACAAAAGAGGTGGTAATACTGGAAAAGTTCAAACTTACTGACACATCTCCCTGACAAATCCAATAACCTCCCAGACCTAATTGTACAGCCATATCCTGAAACTACCAGTGCTCATTTGCCCTTACAGAGGGCACTTACAATATTAAACATGTAATAACCATCTGCTCCTCTGCCAACAACACAACAGCCAGGCTTTTTAGAACAAAGTAGTTTAGATGGCATGAGCTAATACAAGCATTGGGTTTTTTTAACAGCTGTGAGCATAGGGACAACTGATGCTGTTAAACATCTGCCTTATGCACCTGATGGTGGATGAAGAACAATTAAAGAAAGGGGGGATATTTAAAGGAACTATTTAACTACCTATTACATGCTCTCTCAAGAAGATGACAGTAACAATGATTAAGATTTTGAACACAGTCACAGAAGCAATACAGCCTTTATGACATTTGTCATACAGTCATACGATAAATACTACAGTGGCTAATAATCCAAATACAAGTGCTTAAAATAAAAATTGCTCTATAGAAGACACATCACTTAACATTTAATATGATCTAGCAGCGAAATTAGCTGCATGAATGAAATCTGTACCTAGTATTAGCAATTTGACAAGGGCAAACTATTTCTAGCTCTTTGTTCTGGGATCAGAACAGCAGTGGTCCATTCTCTGCATTACTGTGATGGCAACACTCTCCCACGTGAATGCAACATACGTATTCCCACATATAGTAGACTGCAAGGACGCACTGAGCACTTGCTGGGCTTCAGGAAATACTCGTGTCCTCTTGCCTCCATCACCAGCACAGCTAAGGAAGTCTTTTCAATAGCACTGAGTGGGCAGAATCTTTCCGGGGTGATTGGCTGAAGTAGGATGCTAAAAAAAAAAAAAAAACCAAAAAAACTACAAGCCCTTAAACTAACCACTAGCTTGCACACACTGCTATTGTATCCTCTTTGCCAAACAGAATATACTTTAAAATTATTGGAAAAACGGGGTTAACATTTTGCATACGCACTTCAGTTATTAACTGGCTCACATTAACAATCAACTAGGCTAACATAACAAACAATTCTTGTTACTCAAACTGGCGTCATTGTAATGAGCTCCAAATTAATCTCATCCGTACACAATCACTAATCTTGTTTTGTGCCAACTGAATTTTTAATCAGAACAGAGTGAATCATAGGTTGTTTTTAAAATACATTTTTAATACTTGTCATCCAAAATGAATAAACACTAGAGCAGGGAAGAACTTTTCTATTTACATTCTGAGAAGCTGATTTTATTTATGCATACTATACACACAAGTATCAAGCACATGCTATAGCTGAGGATATTTTTAATAAAAAGGAAAAATAAATGTTTATTTCTAATAATGCCTAGACTGTGCATAGCATCATCAACCTAAACAATTTAGCTCTTATTATAATTGAAACAGTATGACAAACCAAAATCAAAGGAATAGTAATCCCTTGACTATAATACCAATCTCTGCATCATTCTAGGAACCCAGAATATACACAAATTATAGCCTACAACCATAGGATAACTTCTGAGACTCAGCCTGAGTTTCAAAATGAAGTGATTTTAATATTTCTGTGAAATACAGAAAGAAAACAGTTTCAAAAGGCACGTTGACTTGATTTTAATACCAATTTAACAAAGGAACTGATTAGATCTGTATATAACAAGTACTCAATATATCATTTCATTGCTAAAATACAAGCCCAACTATTTAGTTATTTCCTGAAGAAAAAAAAAAGAAAAAAAGACATCTTCACATACAGCATCTACCTTTTAAAATGCAGGACTTCTTGAATCTCGTTAGCTGTCTGACTAACAGCTGCTTAACTGAACACCTGTTACAGCATATAGATGAAAATGTAACTTGAAGGTCTGCCTACGGCTATGGAAACTGCAGGAGAGACTGATGTGATTCAGGTTTCATTAGGGAAGCCTCCTGACAACCTCTAACATAGCCACATAAGCTTGAGGAATCTAGAGTACCTGGTTCTTGTTTCAAGTTGAATATAAAGCCTGACTCAAGCCATGGAACATGTGATGACTTCTGCTTGACAAACAAGACATTCAGGCAGATGAGAGCACTGCAGGAAGGCACAACGTCAGAATTCCCACATATTCCACTGCATGCACTCTTTACTTACAGACTGTAGACTTATCCCTCATTTAATACTATCTACATGCCTTTGTGAATTGTAGATTCTGTTTTGATATCCAGGAACAGTTGCATCAAAAGGATTTGTAGGTTGCTTAAGATTCAGATATTGAATTATGATCAACATGCTAATCTGTTTTTGCTTAACATGTTAACATACCTTTCCACTAACTACAAAAAATTCCCCTAATACATTAGAATCCAATTAAAATCATCTTCATTAAATAGGTCTGAGACGTGTGGAGAAAAGGGAGTTATTAAAATGCCTAGCATAATAAACAAGTTACTGTTAATGTAACATTCTGGAGAAAACAAGTCTGCAAACTATGTTGAACATTAAAAGGCAAATACCAAAGCAAAGGTACACCATAGCTGCAAAGTGGGGACAACTTGCTCTGATAGCATCAGGAGGGACTGGAGGAGAATGACCAAGTATCTTATCAAAAAAAGATTACATTAACATAGTGAATGTTACAGCAAGGCATAATGACCACAGAAAAACTGTTGGGCTGCCAATTTATTTTTCTTTTCTTTTTAATTTTAAAATAGGCTAATTAATATCTTATGCATCAAGGAGCAAATGGCTCTTCAAGCTGTTTTGGAATGCAGGGAGTGGGAAGTATGTTCCATGTTTAGGCAGAAGAAAAGCAATGCACCCAAATGATGCACCATTAACCAACCGTGTAAGAAAGAAAGAAAACGAAGGATGTTTTTATTCTTATGGGCTTCTCAGTGGATGAGTATTACAAGCAACTTCTCTTCACATGAGAAATAAGACACCACATCACACTTGGCAAACTTTTCCCTCCAAACGATACTTCTGTTAGGTGTCCCAAATTCTCTTTGAGCATTTAACATCTGATTTGTTCTTTGTTGTTCATTTCAGTTTTTCCAGCACATTAAAAAAATGCTCCTCCTCCACTAACAACAACTGCAGAAACTGCTGTTACTATGAATACTTCTCAAGACACTATAGTACTGTGAAACAGTAAAACAGAAAAAGGGAAAAATAAGAGAACTAGTAAATTAAAGATTGTGAAAACAATTCTAGAATTGGCATACGAAGTAAAAGCTTTCCTAAAAGAAGCCTAACAGAATAGCTATTCAACAGTGTCACGGTTCCTTCCCAAAAGAGTTTGCAAGTTTCACAGGGAAATGACCAGGTGAAGCAAAGAAATAAGACATTCACCTTACAAAATTTCAGCTAGGTATGCTAAAAACAATTATTAATGCTAATTCTTTTAAGATTATATAATTTCCCAGCATAATTTAACGTTCAATGAATAAAGACAAAAACAAAAAATGCAACTGTTATGTCACACTTAAAGGACAATGTTCAGCTGTGCAACCACTACAGTGGGGCTGCTCCACCCGGATACCTGTCCCCCAGCACTGAACAGTACAGGAGAGCCTCAGGAAACTTGCTTTGGGGAGCTCCCATACCTGATACAACTGCCTTGCTGTGCTGGAGGTAAGCACAAGAGAGGTACAGCAGAGTACTATTCAAAAAGCCTCTACGCTGGCATGGCTCTACACTAGGAGGAGAAAGGTGCTTCCCAGGTGTATGTCTGCATCATATGATGCCATGTATCCCACATATACAGCCCGCTTTTTCCAACTGTTGAACAAAAATCACACATACCAAATATATTTGAAGTTCCAACTGTCGCTTTTTTTGGGTCAAATTTCCAGTAAAAGATGAAAATTAAGAAAAAAAGAGAAATGAGATGATAACCTGCTGCGTGGGTCACTGAACAGGAATTACAGTGGAGCTCCACAGCAGAGGCATACTTTTCTGATGGAACCACTAACTTTCCATCATAACAAGAGATATTGGACATTTACAGGAAAAAAATATACCCAAACCCTATTGACAAAGAACATCGCTGAGCCAAAACACAGGGCTGCAGGACTGTAAAGGCAGCAGAGTAAGGATGAAACATACCTCAGGAACCAAAAATACCCTAACATCCCTTTAATAACTACTACTAACCTCTGAGCAGAAGTATTTTATATGCATAATCAATGCTGGCTCCTTCAAATAAGGCTTTACCAGTTTAGGCTATTTTTGAATATTGAACAGTACCATTTGGTTTCATATCGTGATGCTTTTTCTTCTGTAGTAACAAGACTATAGAAATACTTTCTAATTGAGTTGATTTTTGACCCAAGTGGGGTCAAAATGGTAGCCATACCTATTCTGTGTGTGAAGATAAGCTCTTTCCTTGATACTGTGGTTGCAACAATATTAACCTGGTTTTACCTTACTTGAGGGGGGAAAAAAAAAGTAATAATTGACAACACTATACGTTATGCTACTTTTTCTGCAAGTAAATGCTTTTAAAAGATACAATTGATGTTCAATCCTTCTTGCTGAAAGAGATCTTTTAAGATGGTCAGATATTAAATATGTATCTTTTTAAAGTAACCTTGAATAGTTATGCAAATAACTACAAATAACTATTCCAAATTATTGCCAATAGCTACTCAACTATTCATCTTGTCTTGACTAAAATATTTAAAAAAATAAAATCACATTTATGGACTCAACTTTAAATCACATTAGAAGACAACTTCTTTATACTCTTTTGACAATGAGATAAAAAGGTTTTTTTCCTTTATTCTGCATTGTTAGCAAATTCTCGTTGCTGAAGCTATTCTAAAAAAGCCAAATTTATTTGTATGGTATGAGGGTCTCATACAAAAGTACTTACATGCAAGGCAGAAGGATCTGGCAAAAATTCAGCATCCTCTCCAAAGATAAAATCTGGTGGCAGGTCAGGATAGTGAGCATTGAATATTATATCCCCTGAAAAGCAGAAAATGAAAACATGGTTTACATCTTTACGTATGTGCTTAAAAATAAGATATTGTACATAGGATACACATTACATAAAATTTGATAGCTATACTGAATATTTTACGTACTGATCTTCGTGATTTTAACAAAAATTTACATGACAAGCATCAGATGCTTTGGGGAATTAAATCAAATTCCTGAAGCATTGCTTCTTCCTTCTCTGCAAGCAGTGAAACATGCAATATATTATTGCTTCATATCTCAAACTGTAATTCAAAGACTACTGAGGTAGCCTAAAAACACAACGTTATAAAAGATTTTTTAGAAGTACCACATTTAGATTGCTGTGCTTTGCACGTTAAGCAAAGCTTAGATGCAAACTATCAAGATTATTATTTTGAAAATACTGGAGCCTTTAAAGCATAGTAGCTCCTATTCCTTCTTTTCCTCTCCATCCCAACTCTTTGGAAGAAGAATAAGCAGGCCAATAGAGATCACTAACATTATCAAAATTCTTGCCAAGAAAAATGTATTATCCATTCTGTGATTCTGTGATTTAAACTGAGAGACTAAAATTAACTAAAAATCTAAATCATCACAGCTTGCCACTGAGTTCCCATCTTGCTGGTGTCACAAAATATACAACTAATTACTGACATTATAATTGAAAAAGAAAGTAGGTTGTATTATTTCATTAGTAAGCATGCTTCAGAGTTCCAATAGGTCAAGAGGAAGTGAAGTCATCTGCATGTGAGCTTATGAAAAATCTGACAATCCAAGAAAAGCTGTATCTAGCTTTACTTCTCTACCTCTGAATCACTCTTTCCTGTTGAAGACGACATGAAACAAAACCACCAAGCGACTGCATAAAGAAGATTCACGAGGTATCACAGTGAGCAGGCACTAAAAGAAAGTCAATACCCACTACGTGGTAACTTCTTCAAAACCTACACAGCAAGGTAAAAACAGCGTGGTACGTCTTACAAACAGTTCTGTCCATAGAAAGTTAAGCCATTGTTTTGTTATTTTTTTTCCAACAATTAGGAATACAGAACTAGAGAAAAGCATTAGATTAACGAGGCTTACAGACATATTGCCTGATAAGCAATATTACCACCTCAAGACACTCAATATGACAGCTTTAACTGCTAATATTCTTGTAAATATATCTTGGCTCTAGCTGGAAGCAAGGTTAATCTATGCTGGAAGTATAGAGGCTAATCTGCAGAGTGAGAGCTCATGATCAAGAAGCCAGTGGCCAATCCTGTCTAGGTATGCTTCACAGCATCACTCCAAAATATGAACTTGCTGATCATGTGATCCAGTATAGTGTGGTGTGTGTTTCTCCTGTATACACTCCCACATTCACAAACATCAGAATCACATATAAGTACAAGGTGCAGGAAAGAGTAGAGGTTCCCCAGTTAATATACCAAATACAATTAACATAAAAGTATTATTTCATTTTAAGAAAGAACAAAATACGCACTAATCCTAGAGGAAACAACATAAAATAGTAACTGGAAATGTGTATGAAGAGAAAATAATTACTAGACTGCCTAAATTGTAAGACAACAATATATAATTCTGAAAAATTACTGACTAGACTGGATTTTCGTACACCACCTTAAGTCAACCCTTCATATTCACCGTAATGGAAAAAAAAAAAACAAAACAAACCTGCATAGCTCCTTACAATCAATCTCCACATACAGAACGGACAATACTTGAAGCCATATTTTGAAGGAGACAGAATCTTAACACCTCTCAATCTTCACAAATTAAGAGCTGTAGTGCAAATAACTCAGAACTCACCATAAAGAAAAAAGTTGTAGTTTTACTTATCCTAGTGCTACTCTGAAGGAAAGGAGTGTATCTCTGTTTTTGTCTTGACATACTTTTGTGATGCTAAGTAACTCATTTAACACATTCTTTCCATGTTGACTTGCTAGTTGTTTGGTTTTTCATTCTCTAAATGTGTTATTTTAAACTGAGTACACAAAGCTACAATTCATCTTGCCAAGAGCTGCACTCCAACTATCTAAATATTACAAAAAGCTTAAGATAAAAAATAACCAAATTAACTTATTATATATATTAACTTTATTTTATATTAATTTTTATATAACGTCTCCATATTTGATTAGAGAAAAATTTTTAAAGAACTTTATATTGTGATTGGTCTGAAAAGCGAGATTGAATATAAGCTGCAATCACAATGGCCAACTCAACAGCAAATCTGATGTTACTTTACATAAATGTTAACACTATTCTGTGTAGTGAGTTCACAAAATGTGAAGCGAATCAAAATATTGAACCCTATCTCCCAGTCGGCTTAATAAAAACATTCACTTCTAAGCAACTACTTCCAAGCCAATAAAGTCATTTGCAAAATTATTGCACTCGGTTTGAGAATGGCTACCACTACAGTTTTGAAAATAAGAACACCAGAAACCAATATACCCCTGCATCGTCCCCCCACCTCACCTAATTAAATAAATACCCCTTCCTTACATCCCCAACTTCTGTATGTACTTCCTCATAAGTTTCAATTCTATTTGCCATTAATAGACAAAACGTGTCCATGACCACTCCAGTTTAAGAACAGTGTAGGCAAAACCTTCATACTCAGACAAGTTATCATATTTTTATAGATACATTGGGCAAAAGATAACTATAATAAAATTATATTTCCAATTAAATAGTGCTACAGAACTTAACACTAATTCAATATAGTTAAAGCCATGAAGCCAAAGATAAATTACAATAAAAAGGGTGCTTTATATATCCTTTCGCTTCTCACTATCAAAAAATACCACTTCTTCATTTTTTTTTTCTCCCTAGGCAAGAAGCATTCAATTTTGAAATACTTGACAGGATTTCAAAGGAAAAGCTAATATGCTCCTAACAGATGAAAAGATGGAAGTATTAATACTTAAATCTATCATTTCTTTTCTTGTACATACACACATACTGTTCTTCTTCTCTTATCTATTCAGCCAAAACGCATAGTAAGTCTAAAAAAGGGGTTAGAAACTAAGAGATGTTTTAGGTGCTTATATAGTTGCTCTCCACTGGCCTTATGTACAGTTTTCTTCTGACAACTTCATCCCTTGTGATCTTTTTTTCTAACTGTACTATAAATTTAGTAGTACTGAAAGATGTTATACAGAGTGCCACAGCATTAACATCCCTATTCACCTCAAGACAACAAAAGTAGGAACAACCTACCAGTTACTGACCCAAAACCTCATAAGCTTTACTATTGAAATGTTATCTACATCCTTCAGAAATTCTTGGGTTTTGAAAAATCTGAGCACGAAACATGTAAAACAAGTGTGTGTTCACTGCAGCCTGGAATAAGACTGATCTGAATGTAATCCATACCCTCAATCCATTTGGCTTTCAACAACAACAACAAAAAAATGCAATCAACAACAACAAAAAAAACCAAACGCAATGCAAGTTCAACTTCACCGCGGAATGCATTCATATGGAATACAGAACAATGCTGAAACATGAGACCAAGCCTACATACAGTTTGGGGAAAATAAAGAAACTGTCTTTTATGAAACATCAAAAAGACAGCAAGAAAAATGTCATCATACATGTATACAGAATGCTAACCTAGCTCCTTCAGTGTCTACACAAATATCACACAGGAACACTGATCAGTCCCTTCTACAAGCAAATCCTTCCCTAAAGCAGACCCTTGGCAATTGTCTTTAGGTAGAAGAGGAACAGGTTATTTCATTGCCATCAGTGACCAAGACAGTGCAATCAGAAGTTTGAAAGGATTTAAATGAACAAAGGCAGACCTGCTGACTCATCACTGGATTCCACTCTAAATATTTTTTGCTCTTTAAGTCAAATATAGCAACACATCACCTCTAGAACCACTTACTGTTTGACAGAAAGAGAAATAGCTCCTGAAATGACAATTCAACTTCAGTAAACACAGAACTACTACTGCAAGAACATACAGGAGTAATTCTATTTCTGCTGTGGTGCTGACGCTGCCAAGCTATTCTACTGTCAAGTACAGCAAGATAATTTTACCTCAGCAGCTCCTCTTAAAATGATTTGTTGAAACAGTTCTGCCCAGAATGGGAACCCACCGAATGGTGTTTGGGAGTACTGTGGGACTCCTGCACACTTGACCCTGAAATATAATCCTATTACAGAAAACCAAGTTTAGCTTAAATTTCTTACAGGCTGTTCAGTGAAAAGTCAGAAATATTCCTGAAGCTTAGAGACAACATCTGACAGCAAGAAGCTGTGATGCTTTTAAAATTAATTTCTGAATTCACATGTGAATCAAGGTACAAAATGAAGAAAGACACAGGAATCAGTGTTAAAAACTCAGTAACATCTCTTCAAAGTATTTGATCGTATGAAAACAAACAAAAAAACTTGTTCCCCTGTATCTCTGACACTCTAGAAGAAAACTGTAGCTACTCCACACATGCTAAGTTGCTAAGGAGCGATCCAATAGCATGATTCAAGTGTTTAATGCCATCTGAGGTGCCTTAGGGCATTTAAGACATGGCAGATATGACAATATTTTTCAGAGAGATCAGTGCCCTTTGGGGCAGCAGCTGAAAAGGCCAAGCAAGATACCCTAGGGCAACTCAGGCAGCTTTAGAACACCTCTAGTTAGGCAACTCAATCACATCCTGCTTGTTCAATAAAGACACTGCAAGAAAAAAGATACAGGAAGGATTTACAGGATAGTTATTGGGTTCTTCAGGTGGTGGGAGTTGGCAGAGGGTTGTTGGTGTGTTTATTTCTTTAACTTCAGCTAACAAAAAAAAAAAGTATAGGCCAACATACAGAAAGGGAAACACTGCTGTGCCATAAAGACGTGAGCATGGGCAAATCTGTCAATATGACATAAAGGAACAGGATCCCAGGCTGAACAAGAAGACAGCAGAATAATCTTAGCTACTTGCATTTATGTAGCTGGGCAACCACTCTCCTCAAAACGCTGGTACAAGAAATGAAGAGGACAAAAAAGAACAACAAATAATACACAAAGAGATTAAATACTGGTAGAAATTAAAGACAATACTGGAGAAATTGTAAGAAACAGAGATACTGAGAAGCTGAAAAAAAGGAAAAGTGGAAATGAAGAACAAATACATTCAAACAAAAAGAACTGCAGAAATTATCAATAACTGGAACTCAATCAGGAGGAGAAAGGAGTAAAGTAGGAAGGCACTACACTAACACAAATATGAGGGACAAACCCAAGCCTTCAAAACCCCTGGAGGTGCACATTTATACATCTATACTTGTAAGGTCACTTTTCTTGATGAGAAACACGCTTCAAGGATTTCACTTGCAAAAAAAATGTTGTCAATTACCTGCTCGGTCGAAGTCCAATACATAAGGAAAAGTTTCAATAATAGTAAAGAAAAAGCCAGACCTGAAAGTGATTGCTTAAAAGGAGAAAATATTTAAAACTTTGTAGTCTAAGAGAAAATAAATATGAAAAGAAAAAAAAGATTACATTATCTATCCATGTTTCCTATTAGTAACATTAGCAGATTACCAAAAGAACAATATTCATTATTCCTGCCAAACATATTGCCAGTAAGAATCTTCGGGAGGTACTTCAGGGGAGGTACTTCAGATGACCCAACAAAAAGATACTTACTATGGAAATAATGATATCACCAAAGCATAATCTGAATTACAGGAACCAAAAAGTTTTTCCTGTAAGAGCTCCAGCTAAACCACAACCTGTGTAAAATGAGCTGATGCTGCACAGAAGACTGACAAACTGCAGCAACCTGGCTATGCAAATCATGAATCTTAAAATTAATTGTAAGATAACTTTTATGTTTGTTTGTTTGTTTTTACTGGCATGATAAACAGTACTTAGCAAATAAATTAGCAAAGCAGTTTTTAAAAGGGCAATGAGAAGGTTAGGTATTTCTCTCTGTTTTTTATTTCCTTTGCCTCCTATTACTTCTTTAAAGCAGAAAGCCACAGGAAGACTAGATAAACTTCCTGAAGTACTTCTATCTAAGGAAGAAAACCAGATAAAATTCTATACAGCATATTATGAGGGATACTTTGGACTAGTGAGTGAGGCAACAGAATGGTGACTTCGCAATCTAAGGCCCATAACTAAAATGAATAAGAATTGGAGAAACAGAAATCAGATGTGAAAAAAAAAGGAAAGAGAAAGAAAAGCTAAGCTTCAAATGACACAAAAGAAATACTCCTCAGGATGAAGGAAACCAAACAAAGTGGGGGCAGCAGAACCCAAAGCCGCGATCCACTCATATAAAAAGAGTGAAAATCAAATGAAAGATGAAAATACTATAGTTCAAGAGGCCACAGAGAGCAGTAGCATCACAAGGGCAACACATTGTTTAATCACCGTTAAATTCCAGATGACAGCACTCAAGGACAGAGAGAGAGAAGGAAGATCAGTGCCTGAAAAAGAAAATATGAAGCGCATAAGAAGACGGGGGTGGGGGAAAACAGAGGAAGCTTGAGTGCAAAATTAAAACCATGACCAAGAGATGCCAGGGTTCTTTGGAACAAAATCACAGTGACCAAGCGAGTCACTCTTAATGATGCATTTTAATTAAGAATAGTATTAGGTAAAGATTATTAGAGCTTGTAAGTTTGCTTGAGAATCTCTGCTATGACATCTGCCTTGATTTTTAACCACAGGAAGATCAATCCATCTGCAAGAATTACAAAACACTCCACCTCAAAATATGCAAATACTCCTCTTTATTCATCAGATACTACTGTACAGTTAGCAATAAAGGATATGCCTGCATACCATTCAGAGTGCATTTTGGAATACAGATTCAATTTCATATTAGATCTTGTACTCATTATAGAGCATCATGGATACTTTGCTTTCTTGGAAATAAAAATCCTATTAAGAACATTGAAAAAATTCAAATATAGAAGAAAAGCGGTGCTGCTGCCTTAAGTTCATTGAGTCTTGGATGACTTCATTAAAAAATTAATACGGCTGTTTTCAATTTTAATTGACAATCCAGCAAAAATAAGCTCAATTTTCCAACCACTCTGGCCACGAAAACAAAACTTACTGTGTCCCTTACAGAAGAAAATGAAGCAACAATGTTTCTCTGAAAGTATAATTTGAAAATTTCTGAAGTGTGATGGAAGTCTAATTTAACAACCTAATTTATCTCCATCACTGACATATTCTCTCCAGGATAAAACTGTCCCCGAACTCTTATTCCTGACTGGAGCTTAGTAACTGCGCAGTAAAACATTCCAGCAGTTCAGGATAAATGCAGAAGTAAGGTGAAAGTGACATCTGAAAAAAAATGATTTATTAGCTAACAGTTGCCCTATGCAAACTCAGCAGCCGAACTCGGTGATCCTCATGGGTCCATTCCAACTCAGGATATTCCAAGACTCTATGAATCTCAAGAAAATGTATTAAAATTACCAGCAAGCTATTCTTAAGTCACATGATGTTCAATGTTATCAAACTTTAAAATAAAAAAAAATAAAAGCAAAAAAAAAATATTTTACACTACAAGCATGAAAGAGCTACTGCATTGTCTGAATGTACATTTTCTGGTCTTTTAGAAACCAGGACTGTGACTATGCAATTATACTTCCCTAAAGTAGCCTACCAACAGTTTTCAGCACGTTGGAATTAATACTTGCGTATTTGTACAGTGGCAGCGGTTATGACTGATGATATGCAAAGAACTGATCTGTTGCAAAGAGGATGTAAGAGAAACCACAGAGGAACTACACACTTCAGTCTTTATTTGGCACCATATAATGAAGACCATACACTGTAGCTTCTGAATATTTTCAGTCAATCTTTTTATTCTAGCAGATTTCGCAACTTTCCTTTACAGAAATATTCTGCCCTTAAAAGATAACATATCTCACAACAGCCTACAACAGAGTATCTACAAATCTTTGGTAGCACACCATGACAATCTTCCTCTACCTTCACTACTGATCTAAACTCTGAATTGCTAAAACTTTCTTGAATTTGCTGGCATCACTATTTATTCCACATGCTATGGGACTGAACGACGCATTGCACTTTCAAACATGTAGTGCTGAAACAAGGAGAATGATTATCTCTTGAACTCACTAATTGTTAAAACCATTTTCTGCTTTCAGTTTGTCATGATGTTAAAATACGAAGCATGGTCTAATTGTGCTGCTTGGTTTCAGGGAAGGTGGAGAACTATAATGCAATAGCATTATTGTTTTCCTTAATTGTTTACATGTTTTCAGAATATAAGAACTGGGGGAACAAGTTGATTTGTAAATTCTGACACTTGATACATAGTCCATAATCATATTTTCATGTACCTGCATCATATTTCATGTAACTGCACTCCTTTACTATATTAGTATAGTGTGTACATCCATGTTTTTACATGTGTGCATTTTTATCTACTAATTTTCTATTATGAATCAAGATCAATTTTAGCCTGTTCTTAGTGCCAAGTAAAGAGCTAAGGCTGACAGAATATAACAGTAGGGCCCTGTACATGAGAAAGTTACTACAGTACTACAGAAAACATGAAAGCATTTTCTTTAGCAGTGTCAACCAATGAAGCTTTTTAGTATATCTTTACTGCAGTCCTGAAACAAGTCTCAAGTAGAATCTACTACACATTGTGATACACATCAAGATTCATTAGATTAAGTCTGCAATTCAACACCAATATTTTTTATTTGTGTAAGTATAGACAAAAATCCCACTTGGTAGAGTTGTATCTTCAAATAATATGGCTGTTATTTGGTGAAATAGTCCCCCTTTTTCATTTTAAAAAAACCTGCTAGGTAGGAATTAATATGCTGCTTTTAGGAAAAAAATTAGTACATCTCTAGATCCACGACTATACTTTAAGAATATAAGAAATACTCATGGTAGACTGACTTAGGAGCTTAGCCCAGCTCTCTCAAAAACACACACACAAATGTTCAGACCAGCTTTTGAGAAATACAACTTTGTGAGTGCCACATGGAAGTTTTAAAGTGCTTCTAAAAACAAAAAATTTAACCACATTGACTTCCATTCATAAAGAAGTAGGGCTTCCAGCACACTATGCAACAAGAAGAAAAATTACTAGAGAAGGAATTCAACAACATTCTTAATATTTAAAATGACTATAGCACACGTGTGCTAACAGTCTAAATGCATGTTACCAAAGGAATAAGTGTTTTAAATGTTTAACCTTTCTATTACCCCTCCAGATAGCACGTTTTCACAGAACTGAAGAGTACTTCAGGTTGGAATGTACCTCTGGAGACTGTCTTATCCAGTCTCCTCTGTTCAGAGATAGGTCCACTACAGTGGCTTTCTAAGGTCCAGTTGGGTTGTGAGTATTTCCAAGGATGGAGACACATATACAACACAAGCTCCCAGCTCAAGTTCTTCTGATAACCATGCTCACAAGTAGCTTTTTCCTAACATTCAGATAGAAATTCCTGTATTTCAATTTCTGACCATTTCCTCTGATACCTTCAGTGGCCACCACTGAGGAAATCAAGGTTCCCCCTTCCCTATTTCCTCTTCACCTCTTCTAATCAGGTACTTACCAACACTACACAGAATCATATTGACAGTATCCGCCCTGAACCTTCTCTTCTTGAGACTACACAGCTCCAGCTCTTTTGCCCTCTCCTTGCACAATGGATAGAAGAGTCCTTCAATCATCCTCACCATCTTTTGCTGGACCCACTCCAATTTGCACATATCTCTCCAGTACTAGTGAGACCAGAACTGGTCACAGTGCTTGTGGAGTGATTTCACTGGTGCTGCCCTAAATCTAAAGCTGTCAAGCTCTAAATTTTACTTTACTTGTATTTTGTTGTCTCTCTTATATTTTAGTTATTAGAGATGAAAAACAACACAATTTTATGACTTCTCTTATGCAGATAATCAGCAACTCAGGCATTCAGAAAACAATTCCCTACTTTCTAAAACAAAAATAACATCAACAACAAAGAAAATCAAACAAAAACACAATGAAAATTTAAACTAATACTTTGAACCAAAATACAGATGAATTGGAAAGTGGGCAAATGAGCCAGCATATGCAGATCCTCCAAGAGAATGACAGATATAAACAAAACACTAAATCAGAAAAGCCAAAGCATAAAGCACGTACAAATGAGACTAAAATCATGAGATTGTCTTGGTCATAATGTTTTATTAGAACCATGGCTTTCAGGATTCTTGTTTTCAAATCTGTCAGTCTATTACGGAAGGCTGTAAACTGATCTCAAAAATAGTTTTTTGTTTTTAAAGCTTCAGCTCCACAAAAACAAAAAACAGGTATTTTGAAATTTGTGAAATTAGAGACAGTTAAGAACTTAATGTGATAGAGAAAACACTGCTGAAAGAAAGGTCGAGATGCAATAACAATAGTTCTGAACTTACATTTGAGTGTTTCTCCAGCATAAGGAATATGCAGCTTAAACCGATCACAGCTAGGTCCAGGTGTCAAGGACGTACAGCTAAAAGTGAAGATAAGAGAAGAATGTTCTAAGCTGTTACAGATGGCAGCAAATGCTAACATCACTATTCCAATGGCTGACATAATAATGATTTTCTGAATACAATATTCATCCTTACAAACCGAGGAAAAAGAAAAAGGTGGGAAGGATACGGAAGACCCATTCTCTCCATAGCAGTAATTCCCAATGTCATGAGAAAATTTAGGATCTGTGCCAGCAACCGTCTTTCCATTCAAACACAAAATACATGTTAAGAAGTCCTGGTTTCAGGATGCTAATAGAATAGTAACCACTGATCAGTCAAAGCCATCAAATTCTCTTTATATATAATTTTCCAGGTGACAATTCTTTACATATGTCACGGTTATTTGTAAGTCTCTAGGTAAGCAGGTTTCAGAATCAGGTATCCTAGGCTATGACAGTAAAGCACATCAGTTCATGAATCTATCACCATTTTATATCTCCTGAGAACCTGGAACACTGCAATGGCCATTGGGTCTCACAGTGAGTGAGCATTTTATGAATATAAGAATGAAAAACTATTTACTGTCTAGGTGAGACACAACCAACCTTTTCGTCACTCGTAAGTCATGTATTAAAATCTTTGCATAACAAAGAACCAAAATACCTGTCTGCACCAGGAGAAACAGCATCATGAATCATTTCACAGGCAGGAATGGCAATGGTCCCTGGAGTTCTCACCACTGTAGGCCTACGGCCACAGGACAGGCCTCAGAAGCATGAATGTTGGAAGCTGTTAGCAGCCCATTGCTCTCCAGATTTAGGCATTATGATTGCCCAGCAATCTTCTTCACAGTCTAAGATCACTAAGAATTTTTCATAGCGCTAGCACAAAAGCTATGCATGTTGCAAGCCACATGAAGATCAAAGCTGAAGATTGGGTAACCGGACTAAGCAGTGAAAAGAAACATCATCAGTGATCCAATGCTGTAATACAAACCACTGACAATGTAAAGAAACGAAAGAAATGTTTACTGGGCCATAAACACAGTCAAAGCAAAAATAAGTGAGCAGGCCAGAAAGCACAACAGTTCTGATCTCACAATACAACATAACAACTCCTGCACCTGTGCTTACTGTGGCAATGGCCTAAGGGTGAACAGGGTATTCTCCCCTCTCACCGATACCATGCTTTAGAGAGTCAGGTCCACCAGACTCCATATGTGCAGTATTTTCTCTCTTTACCCTTCCAAATTCAGGAAAACATGTGCAGTGGCCTCAGATTGATTCTGTTCAAGGAGCTACATTTATAAGTTAATCAAATTTGTCCTCACATACACCTTCATCAAAGAGGCAGCCACGGAACTACAGATCAATCAACTTCACTTAAGTTTACATAAAAATATCAGGAAAAAAAAAATCAAAATTTGTGTGCACTCAGCATCTAACATGGTACAATTCACTGCCTACATTGATTTGGCAAAATACATGGTGCTATTTTAGCATCATCATAGAAAGTAGATAGCAGCCTTGGCAAAGCAACAGTTGTTCTGTCTTCACTTTAGAAAGGTTTTTGTAGCGTCATGTGAGAGCACTCTGCAAAACAATCTACAGAACGTAATTCAGATACAGCTACTATCAGATCTGTGCATAGCTGACTGGAAGGCATGTTTCATAAAAGATAGTGCACATCTTGCTTCACAAACGCAATGAGTGGATTTTCTTTTAGTAGAATATTATTTAGCCTCTCAGTGAAGAACTTGGTTGATGGAAAAGAGGTGGTTTTTATTAAACTTGCAAATGATGCCAATGTGAAATATAACAGTATGCTGAATAACAGCACCAGAGCTGAAAAATATTGCCTTCACATTTTATGCTACTGCTTCTTAAGTAGCAAGTAGGGCTTAGCAAGAACAGTACGCACCACTGCCCTCACTGGGAACAACATCAATGTCTGTCTGAGAACATGTAAGACTGGAGATGCAGCGCAATACAAATAAGAAAACATTGTTCTTTCAAAGATGCACTTTATTAGAATAGAAAAACAAGAGTGCTCACTGTTTAAGTATTTGAATGGCTGCGATGGATTTAACAGCTACAACGACAGGATTATTATTGACTTTCAAGTCATTCCTAAGGCTCACATCTCATAAGGTCAGTTCTAGGAAGCATTAAAAAAAAGCAACACAAAGGAAAAAACATAACTTGCAAGTTCTAAAATACATCTGCAACACCAGTTAATATTTAATGGAAGTTGCTGTCAAAGTACCACAGGTCACAGTTTCAGGCACATTTTTCAAAATGCCATCACAATAACACTGCCATTAGGTTTTCAACAGACACAAAAATTTCTGATCCTATAAATACCCTACAATCCTTTCTTTTAGCACAAAGGGCCATTTGGAAATACTTACAGAAAGTGCAATATTCTTTAACATTAAAATAAAAGCTTGATTTAATGGCAAATGTCCCTAAAAGCAATACTAAGTATTTTTCCTAGATTATCATATTCCAGCAGAGATGTTTTAAATTTTACTGGTCTGCAATTGATGGAAAATGACAGTATTCACAATCTTTTTTTTCGGTTGTTGTTTCCAAATTACACTCTTTGGCTAGGCTGCACAAGAGACTTCAGAAACTACAACAGGCCAAGCAATCAAGAAAAAATTGTAAATACCTCCATATGAAAAGAGGCAGCAACTTTTTAACAGAAACAGTAAAAGAACAAAACTCCCAAGGCAAATCAAAATTTTGGTACGACTAGCAGCCTATGTGTTATTTTTCTGTAGAAAGGCACAAATAACACCTAGGTTATGGGCATCTTCTCTTACTCGAATTTTCTTAAAACACAGAATCTCATGTGATTACCTGACCCAGAATTGTGGTATCCACTCTTTCTGAAATGCAAGATTTTATGTCTTTTGATCCTTTTATTTAGCATGGTCCACACACCAAAGTGAAGCTGAAGGAGAATGATGTGTGACAAGGTCTTTTAAAGATTACTTTTCTTGTCATCACAGTGAACTGACAGGTAGAATAATAATATCTAGTACTAAAAACTAATTTCAGAAGCTGACTTCATCTCACGATGAACAGATGTGCTACCTATTCATGGAAAACATTACACTCATTTGCATAACTTCATCTAAATACTCTGTTTTACAAAGGAAAGCTTTGAAGCACAGCAGTAATTAATGTTCTGATGCTCAGAGTTGTGATACAAATGTCTTCTTCACAGAGTACTTTAAAAACATGTAGAAAGGCACTTCTAATTGAGCTTAATATCAAGATTTTATCCTACACGAATACATTTGTAATGACTACTTACAACTCCTGCTTTCTTTTTTTTCAAGCTAAAAGCAATTGATCCCTTTCTATCTAGGCCACTCTGATATTTCACAGGTTCAAAGCCATGATGATAAGTATGATTCTGACAGCCCTAGGTATCAGTAAGGCCCGCCTATCAGCTACTCTTCTATAACTATCATCTGAAAGCCTACCTGGGTCCTAGTAAAATCTTCTCCAAAGGTATGTTCTGTGCTATGTCACAGCTAAACGAAAGCTCAGCTGTTCACACTTTAGCCCTTAAAGTCTGGACATAAGCAGTTATTCTGTTAAAAAAATTAAAAGAAAATAAACATCTCTTTTTATACCAAAATATTATACTCCAGTCTGAAACTCACTTCTTAAACAATTCCTAGAAATCTGCTTCTTAGAATCATGTAATTCCATAGCAAACACTCAGAAAACCTGCAGGAGTACAATAGGCCTACCAAAGAAATACCTTTTTTTTCTTTTAATGGTAAAAAGATGTACGGACCAATACTCACACTCATTGGATAACTATCAAATTTCCTGACAAAAAGTTAAGCAAAGTGCTTAATGACTCAAGTCTTCTTTCTCTACAGCTTTTATGCTTTTGCTATCTGAAGACAAATCATCAATTAATTTCACTGTGCAATAGCAAACAAAAATTTTAAAATGTAAGCAACTTGGAAGGGGAACTTGATGTTGGGTCTGCCTAAATGGAATTGTCAGAGATGCAAAAAATTTAATCTCAGTGATGCTGAGGTTGCTACAGATGCCGTCCTTGAAGATCAGAACTTTTTGGTTAACGAATAGCTTCTGTTGTTCACAGGGCTTTTAGCGTTAGTGCTTCACAGGCACTGTAGATACGATGATGGCAAACATTGGTAAAAAACACACCCATGCTCAACATAACTAAGGAGGTTCTGAGCACTGGCTGTATTTCCAAACATTCCTGACTCTAACATATCTACTATAAGATTCTAATTGTTCCAGTATATGGCAAAGAAAGACATTCTTAGGGGAAAAGGGGGCGAAGACCCTCCCACGATACAAGGGACTAAATTAGAAAATGAGTTTGACATCAGTAATGATGATTTAATACAATTTAGTTAGGGGGTTCAGAGGCCAAAAGTTTCATCAGCAAGAGTCAAATTTAGCTCAGAGATAAAGATGGGCAATCCTTACTCATTGTTCCTAATAGAACTACAGTTTCTGGCTGCAGTATCAAGAATCAGCCACCTTCAGTACGGAGCCAGCAGTGTGAACAGAAAACTAGCACTCTGATATACAAGCCAACTACCATCAACAGAAATTTTCTGACAATTTTGTGAGCTCCAGAGCTCCTGATAACATGTGAACTAACAAGGGCTACAGCGGAAGCAAAGGAATTCTGGAGTGTGGCCATACGTGTCTCCTGTAAATGCAGAAAGAATTGTTTTTTTTTCATTTTTTTCCCAGAGGCAGCAAACACTGAAGTCCACCTAAAGCTTTTAATCTGGCATTTGCTAAGAAAAAACACTCAACTTTATACAGAACACCCTTTGTGGAAGCCTTTAGATTCTTTTTTTTTTTTTTTTTTCTTCTCTATCTTTGTAGATGGGAATCTGCTCAAGTGCTTCTTGAAGACAATATTTCATCCCATTTAATTAAGAATTAATTGCAGAATTCACAACAGATGGATAAGTCATCTACAGAGCCATGAAGAATAATTAGATGGGAGGAGGAGAGTGAAAGAAAGGACAGCAGCGGGTGACAGGGTTGTTTTTTTACAAGGGCTGAAGAAACAGAAAACCAGTGAAAATCATCTTTTAGAAAGCTGACACGGACAGAGAAAACCTGAATTGTACTGCGACTCCCTGCCACACACAGCCTACAAAGCTTTGCAGGTTCCCAGGGTCCTGCAAGAAGAGTACAGAGCAGCTGCTGCTAAAAACTAACAGATTCATTACGTGAAATTTGAATTCTAATCCACCGATGTTCATCTTCAATCTCCCTTTTTTATACAGGCAAGCATATTACACAGTATGATACAGAGGGACTTCTGCTTAAAAGACAAAGTACACACCTCTGCTTTTGAGAAACAAAAACTCAGTTACGTTTACAGTGATTGCTACTGCACTTAAAAATACTTAAATCAGCTAAATCTTAATTATTTCAAGAGGCTTTCTAGTAGTTAGACCTACTGTTTTTCAAGACTCATCTCTACCCTACCTGGTTTGCTTTAATTTTAGTATAAAATTAAACTGTGCACAAAGCCTACTCTTGGTACTACAATGTAAGTTACGATGTTTATTTTAAATCTTACTAGTATGGGTGATGTGCTGTAACTGGAATGGCATTTCAATCCAAGTAGTTATCAACTGGGAACTTCTTTCGTCTATTCTAACTGCTGATTTTCACATATTCATATATATATATTTATTTATATACACACAAACATGCATATATTCGTATTTTTTTGTATACACAGGACCATACTAATTAGAACTTTCAGAAAAGAGAAGGATACTAGGCAGAAAACATACCTAGAAAACATACTGTACCCATGGGCAGAAGCCTATTTCTTAACAACTAAGTTTCAAAGAACTATTTAAAACTAAGTCAGCTGCCAGCAACCTATTTTCAGTAGAAACAGTGCAGAAAAGTATCTAATGACTATTGTAATTATTAAAACAAATTACAGCAGCTATAGCTCAAAAGTAAACGTAGATTTATTTAACACAAGTAGGAGTTTGCCAAAACAGATGTTGCAAGGTGGGGAAAGCTTTGAGCCGCCTTCTAGAACTTCAAACCTTTCGCAACTGCCACAGTCTTGTTGTAGATACCCTGCAATCTCCTAAAGTACAGCCATCTCTGCACACACATCCTCTACAAGGAAGCCATAGAGAGGGAAGGAAGATAAATAAGTGCACCTACATAGACTTTGAAATCATCTCAGAGAACGTCTGCATTAAATGAGGGTTTGCAGAAATCCCACGTGATTGCGACTTCTCTAGGGTGACAAATTCCCCACTCATTTTGCCTCAGAAAGCTGTTTTAGAAGAGCTTTTTTTCCAGTCACAGTATAGGTAGAAAAGTGCCACCCCAAAAATAACAACAACAAAAATAATAATAATATGAAGACAGAGTCAATAACCAGCATCATCTGTAATCTATGTGTAAAGTAGGCTCCTGAGAGAAAAGCTCCAAAGAGCAGACTATCTCAGAATCTGCGTTCATAAAATCCCTGCAGTTTAGGGTTGGAGCTCATTATTGTAGGGAGCCAATTATGGTACAAATTGAGAAAAATAATTAAAAAGCGACAAAGGAATGTTGCCAACAAAACGTTCTTTAGAAACATGCTTTAGAAACAGCTTTTATAGCCAAACTGATGACTTTTGTAAGCAAGATCATTTATACTCCAGTAATTGCCTATAATTCCCCTCAAAATCTACACATAGAAGAATTAAACAGAAACAGAAAATAGAAAACTTAATGAAGGAGCCATTGAAAAACTAAGAGACTCGAGTAAATTGCAATAGGAAAACACTAGCAGTGCATAAGACAGTGGCCTATACTTTGTAATAAACCACTGAATTCACAAGCATTGTGAACTACACTTCTGTCACAAATTCAGAAAAGATAAAGACACTAATTTAAAGTACTTTACCATACTGTTCTGTAAGACCAGCTGAATCCCAAATTGTTGGAATTCACAAAGAAAGTTCTAAAGAAGAGTATGAAAGTGTTGAAGATGCACCTTTTTACTTCATCTTCCTTCCCTCTTGTGAAACACAAACTCTTCTTTGGTATTTCCACAATAGTCATTTGATTACATGTTACTATCCAATCAGTTAGAACCTAAAAATTTCTACTGCTCACTAACGTAAATTCAATTTCTGAAGAAAGCAACAAAATTAAAAATTAAAAAAAAAAAAAAAATACAAAGTACATTTTAACGTTTAAATTACTCACAGAAAATGATTCTTTGCCAAGCATGAAATTATCATCTACCACCTGGAGTTTCAGATCCTGAGTGTTCACAGAAAGCATATTCATTCAGCAAGTCTCAGAAGGTAAGCTATTATAAACCTAAGTTACTTCACATCACAGAACAGCTTAGTTATTGGAAGCTGTAACAAAATGGCAACAAGACTAAGAGTATTGTTCATGTCTATATGTTTCCCCCTTTCATGACCCAACCAAACATTAATAGGGTTCCATGGTCCTATATCCTTTCTTCTCACATTTTCTTCCAAAGCTTTCATCTAATCGCATACCATTATAGCTTTCTGGTCACAGATCTCTAACAATTTAATTTGCTTATCTTACAAACTCTGAGAAGAAAGAAATTTATGTTAATACAGCAATCAAGAATTCAGTTCTTCAGACACGAAAGATCATTTCTTGTTCATAACTCCATTACTTTCAGCAGCACCAACATTCAGCAGGGTAACTTCAAATTACACATACAGAATCCAATATCAATTGGTATTATCATATTTTTCATATTATTGCATGGATTCATAGGAACACACTTTTTTAAAAAAAAAGAAAATATACTTGTTCTAGAAGTTCATATAAATGAAGATTTTTTTTTTCTTACATCCTCTCTGTAAAGGAATTCTGCAATACCCTTAATTAATTCAATTTCACTGGGATTCTTTTATTTTACGATGACAAAAACACCCAATCCTAATGGTCTAATTTTGTTCTTTCACCCATAAGCTACATATTACAAAGAAGAAATAATGTGACCTGAGTGGTTTCCGTCACTCATATCAATTCCTTTCTCACAGGAAAGGCTCCCTTTTTATATATTTTTTCTTTTGTACGGATTACAGAGAAGGTTAACTGTTACCTTAGACTGAATTTAATAATGTTAATAAACATAACAATTTCAAGAGCAAAAAAGAAACTGTTCACTGATATTATAGCTCTAACTATTCTTTTAAGATGCTCACTTCCAGTTAGATGCTAGCTGCTTTAGGGTACATCTACACCATGCAATGTAGTGTCAGGTAAACGCCCTAGCTAAATATCTCAAGAAGAAGAGTAAAATAAGCAAAATTTGCATTGGTGTGATTATTCTCTTTGAAGTTGAATCTGAGAGATTGTACCAACACTGCCAATTCAGTGCTGGACAGAGTTACCTGAACTGTCAAGAGTTCTGTCAGGAAAAAAAGCACCATGACTGACACTTCACAGATCCCAAGGCGCTTATAAGGCTGCACTTAAAGGTGAAGCAACAGGGAGATGTCAGCCAAAGTGCCAATAAGAGAGACTCCTATCACAATGAAGCTTCTCTTAGAAAAATTTTATGCTGGCTTACATAATGATCAATGCATTACAAGAAAAGGTCTCTAAAGGATTTGATTTCCCACATAGGAAGAGAACAACTGCATAATCATAGAATAGCGCGTAGATTATGTTTACAGAAATTAGTGGTTTGCTTTATTTACTTCTACTGACCCATAGAAATAGTTTACAGATGGATTTCCATTAATTTCTGTTTGCTGTAATATGAATGTGGCGGAACCAAATTTTAAACAGTGCTGCGCTTTGGTCCATTGGGGGTCTCTGATGATCTTCTATGCTATTGAAGCCCCTCATCTTACCAGAAAGATGGCAGCAAGTGGAATAAAAACAAAGCCATAACCTTCAGCTTTATTAGAAATGTTTGTCTGTTTTTTTTAATGTTATGTCACGTGTAAGTCTATGCATATAAAAGTCAGGCACATACAAAACGTAACTCCATATGTAAGGCTGAAAGAATTTACCAACCAGCTACGCAAGAATATATTCTTCTCCACTCAGCAGAAGCAAAAAAAAAAATTAAAAGCCATTTGTTCCATAGTTGGCACTTGTTCCAAAGAGTTTCTTCTCACTGTTACTGAAGCACAAAACTGGCAGAAACAACATCCAGTTTTCACGCGGTCAGATGAGGAAATCACTCACTGCCCCAGCCTAATACCAAGCGAATACATACTGTGCAGTATCTGAACTGAACAGCCCTTAGAAAAAATACATGCTCAAAATTGGCAAATGCTTTCTTTTCCCTGAACAACTTCAAGCACTCTATTTAAAATCAGTGTTTAAAATGCTAGCATATTTGGAGATTATTTGCCAAACCATCAGGAAATGTATGCACTAAACTGAAAATTAAACTAAGATGTTTTCCTTTTTTCTTTCAACATCCAGAAGAAAGCAATCCTGGAAACAATCAATCTTTTGAACCAGTGCAGAAAAATTCACAGATCCCTTGCCTTGTACCTTCAGAGCTTCAGCCCGTTCAATTTAGCTTGAGAGTGACAACAAACTACTAGTAATAAAATTTCCTGCAGTGAAAAAAATGCATTTGTTATCAGAAATGAAAATGAAACAACCTACTCCATGGAAAAGGTAATAGTTTATGACTTAACCAATGTAACAGTAAAGGATGCAAAGGGCATACCTTTCCCAGAAGCACAAAATAGTTTGGGTTGGAAGGGACCTGAAAGATCATCGTTCCAACACCCTGTTGTGGATAAAGTCACCTTCCTCTACATCAGGTTGCCCACAACCCCATTCAACCTGGCTTCGAACACCTCCAGGGATGGGATACTCACACAACTTCTCTGGGCAGCCTGTTCCAGCATGTCATCACTTTCTGAATGAAGAATTTCCACTTAAAACCTAAAATCTGACCTACATCTCCTCTTTTTTTCAGTTTAAAATCGTACCCCCTTGTCCTGTCACCATCAAACCACGTAAAAAGTTGGTCCTCCTCCTGTTTATAAGCTCTCCTCAAGTACTGGGTGGCTGCAAATAGGACTCCCTGGAACCTTCTCCAAACTAAACAAGTTCAACTCCCTCAACCTTTGTCCATAAGGGAGGTGCTCCAGCCTTCTGATCACCTTAGTGGCCCTCCTCTGGACCTCCAACAGCTTTCTTGTGCTGGGGGCTCCTGGTCTAGACGCAGTATTCCCAGTAAGGCTGCAGAAGGGCAAAGCAGAGGGAACAACCACCCACCTCACCCTGCTGGCTACCTCTCTTCTGATGAGCTCAGGGTACAGTTGGCTTTCAAGGCTGCAAGCGCACAATACCAGCGCTGGTTGAGCTCTTCATCCACCAGTGCCCCCCAAGTCCTACAAGGCTGCTCTCAATCCACTGCTGCCCAGTCTGTATTAGTGCTTGGGATTGCTCCAACTCAGGAGCAGGACTTTGTTGAACCACAAGTTGTTTGCATGGACCCACCACTCAAGTCTGTCAAACCACCAAATTCCTTCAAGTATATGTTTTACTCACAACCAGTAGAAACTATGTACACTAACAGTGTTTCATAGTAATTGCATTCAAGAATCACGTAAAAAAAAAAAAAAAAAAGAAAGAAAAAAACAAGCTACAGAAGTAAATGGGAATGACGGAATCAAAATTTCCTTCCTTTAATGGAAGTACAATCTTTCGGTTTAGAATAATCAAAGGCAAAGATAAAGAGAAAACTTAAAATAACTGCTACAGTATTTCACAGTTAACATTTCATAAAATACTCACATAAAATGCATATTTACTTTGAAAAGGGAAATGCCCAAAAGAAACGGAAATGCCAAAGCTTATTGCAGTCCATTTGATAACACAAAAATTAAATAATCATTGTTCACTAGGAAATTACAAATGTCTTTATTACAGCTTGATAGTGAACCTGCAAGTTGAAATCTGCTCCTAGTAGTACTGTCTTTTTAATCGCTCCTCATACAGTTTCAGACAGATGCAAGGAACAAACTACCAACATGGTTTACTACAATTCAATTATGTAAAAATTCCACAATTAATTTCATCATAAATACGGAACAATTAAGTATAACCAAACAAGTACGAAAGTTACAAAGTTACATAACTTTGTTGTGAACACGTATCTACAAAATAGACTCTTAGTATCTAGAACTTTCAGTTATTGTATTCATTTTAAAATTCCAACTGGTGCAACACAAAGTAATTTAAAAAAATAAAGTCCTGAGTAAGAATAAGCTTGCAACATAATTTGAGGCTCTATCACGGACACCCCCACGAACTGCTGTATGGAAACATGTTCTCAAAGACTATGACCAACACACATGTGTCTCACACCATTCTAACAAGCCATAGGAAAAGCAGTTGGCTCTTAAATAACTGGATTCTACATACACAATAATTACACAGCCTTTATATAGGAAAATTTCTTCTGTTTCTAAATTACTTAATAATCACTTTTCCCTATTCAACATATTTCCCATGGTTAATGTATGTATGTATAAACACAAAGAAAAATGTCTTAGCCATAATTTAAGATGGTTATGAAGAGATTTTAATATCTAATTAAGATGGGTCATTATTTCAAAGAGACACCATTGTAGATTAACTGAATGATGTAGTATATGGCATTGACTCAACTGGCAGCATTATTTTCTTTGAGTCTAGAACAAGGTAATATCCTATGCAAGAGTTAAATGCTTTGATCCATTCTGACATCCCCAGGAATATCTTTCATTGATGCAACAGAGATGCCTGCCAGGGTTTCCTTATCATCAGAATCAATGCCGCTAAAGGTGCCGTATTTCAGATGTGATCTAACACTAAGCTTCTATTTTAGTTAACTAGGGAGCTCCTTTAACAAGATGATAATATTCTGTAGACTTGATAAAATTTGACTTTGGGTAACTGTGCATCACCTAGGTTCTCATTACTGTTTCTACTGAAAAGTTCCTTTCTGTCCTATCAAGTTGTTCTGCTGAGCACAGTTAAATAGTTCTCACAACTCTTTACTCACTCTGCATCAGCAGCAGCCGTATAATTCCTATGAATAGATCTTGACCTGAAGGCCCTACTCATAGATGTAAATGTATGTGTCTGATGAGACTAGTACTGCCTATTAAGTTTGTAAAACACACAGACGTGGAACTGTAACATGTTATTATAAAACATTTACATACTCAAAGACTGCAAAACAATAGGATTCCTTTCTGTGATCTATTTCCCTTCCACACTTGCAAGTAAAGCAAATAAACATATCATACTTCATACTTTTAAACCAACATCAGCTCTTTAATACAGTTTATAACAAAATTAGGTAGTCTTAGCAATAAGATAGAGCAAGCGCAAAATAAGCTCTTCACTAAAAACATCTGACATGTGGATTGATTTTTCAAACAGTTAAAGACTTATATAATACTTGGCATATACAAACCAAAATCAAATGACATAACAGGCTACAAACCTGGTACTTGATCTTGCACTAGTTAAAGAAAAGTGCAATTCCTTCCACATTCAGATTGAGAACTAAGAAACCAAAGTTATGAACAGGCAAGGTGTTGGAGATGCTACTACATCCAACACATTTCTATAATTCCCTATGATCTGCAGCTCCAGTTTCTAAAACCTATGAATTGAGAATGGATGCATCTTGCATCTGTAAATTTTGTTACATAACAAAAAGCACTGGTTGGTTAGGCAACCAGAATACTGCATTAACCACTATTTTTCTACCAGAGTAACACTGTGCTGTGTGACAGTGAAGCAGCCATGCAGTTCCTTGCCCTGAACCCCTTGTCAGCATCAAGGCACTCACAAGCTTCCAGAAGTCTTTGTCTTCTAAGTTAATATCTACTGAAAAGATTACCTTACAGATTTTGACATGTTAAAGGTTAAAAAAAAAAAAAAAAAAAATCATTTTTTTCATCTCAAAAATCTTTCACACAACACAACAGTTAATTCATAAAACATATGTATGTTCCATAACAAATTCAAGCTAGCCTATGGCAAGACATGTTTTGAGTTCCTTCCATATGTCAATGAACTCATTCAAAAGTTTCTGCTCATGGTCACATTCATTTGAAATAAATAATAGCTTTTTATTTGATTTCAGACTCTTAATCTAGTACCTCCTCCTCAGATACATTTCTGCTTTTTAAATTTAAAGCCTGATTCAGCAATACTGAAACTGAAGGGAGTTCTGCAATTAATATCCTGTACCTCATCCCCATTATTAACTTATTAACATATTAGCTTAACTGCTCTCCTTGTTTTCCTTCTCCCTGTTCAATCTCTATGTCCTTGTATTTCATACAGTTATTACCTAGATCCGTCCCTGACTTCTACTTCCTGAGCACTGTCATTTTGCTTTTATTTCAAAGTTTAAAGAAAGTAGAAGGGTTGAATAAGAGCATTAAGTCAGGATAGGAGTACAGAGTGGACCAATGCCTTCCAATCTGTTTTTTTGGATTCTCAGAGCCCTACAAACTTTTCCTTGAGAGGCAGCACCCAGAGGTAAATTTCAATCTCTCTTGGTCACTGCATTTATGTTCTGTACTCTACATTCAATGCAAACAGTATAGAATTTGAATCACTAGGTTGGAAAACAGGCACAGTTAGGAGTAAGTTTTCCATTTTTTAAGTTAAAGAATAAACTCTTGGAAAACATTTAAGACATATCACAGTAAACTCAAGATAATCTCAGTAAGACTACAGGCTAAAAACTAACAGATACTAAAATACCTCTGAAAAGAGTTAGCTAAAAAAACATTGTGTTGAATTATTGGCACTGGAATGGACTGCCCAGGGAGGTGGTGGAATCACCGACCCTGGGGGTGTTCAAGGAAAGGCTGGATGTTGTGTTGAGGGACATGGTTTAGTAGGAGCTATTGGGAATAGGTGAACGGTTGGACTGGGTGATCTTTTAGGTCTTTTCCAACCTTAGTGATTCTATGATTCTATGATTCTATTTTAATCTATTCTAAAGGCAAGCAGCATAAGCACTGTGGGCACTGAGCAAAATTCTTATCAACCTCCCAATAAGCTGACACCTTCATCACCAGACCACACCTGTGTTTTCTCTTTTGTTTTTTTTCTATCCCTTTTCAGAAAAGCGAAGGCAAGACAGATACTACCTTAGCCGACCTAGGAGACTAGTTCAAGAAAAAGAAAGGGCTACAACGAAGCAACAGTTGCAGATAAGTAACTGGTCAGCCTGCATCATTTAATCTGCAAGCCTAAACACCAAGGCAAACAACACAAAGTTACAGCTTCTTAGACCTCCAAGAAAGACGGCAGTGTCACAGAGGATGACTCTTTTCAAGCTAACCATAGAAATCAGACTTTGATTAAAAGGCATTGTATCTACAGGAAAAGCAACTCCTAAACTGTCCAAGAAATCATAACAAAGCAGACTACAGAAGGACATGAAACAGTTTTCAGGAGAACTAAATTTTAAAGAATTTTCATGGTAGTTCTCAAAACTTATTGGGCTACACTATCATTCAAATCAAACCAGCAGAGTCTGCATCAAAGTGATGCAAAGTGATTTCAGCACCCTAAGCCAAAATAATTTCAGAGTCTCTACTCCAGTCTCAAAGAAGTACCTCAGTCAGGAACGTGGTTAGATGCACAACTATAGAAGCAATTTCTGATACCCTCTCATCTTCAGAATTCTTTATCAGCTACTCTGAGATTTCCCATCTGGCAACATCCAAAGTAAACTCTACTTTTAGCAGTTCACACCCCCCACATATTATTCATAGAGGTTACACATCAGAGTTCCCTCTGTACATGTGGATCCCAAATTTTATCAGCAGCTGAAAACCACCACGCATCCTTGTAGTGTTAAAAACAGAAATAGTAGCTTGGCCTATTTCAAACACTGCAGCCTACAGCTATTTAATGTACTAATCTTGAAGAAGGTTAGATAAAGAAGAAGTGCTTTTCTTTCTTATTTAGCATATTTGTTACTACAGTAAGGTCTTAGAAACTTATCTTCCACTTTTGAAATTATAGAAAAGATTAAGTAAGCAAGTGATAAACAGCTGGAAAATGTGTTTAAAACAATCTAACTGCTGAAAACCAGTGGCACCAATGAAAGTGTGTCAGCAAGATTATTATCACCAACAACGTGACAAATTAAATCCCGCAAAGTACAAAATGCTAATAAGACAGAAAAACAATCTAGACAGCATTTCAGTTTCAGATATACTGAAAATGCTTAAGTACACACTGACATAGTAAAAGATCAGTTCTGAAAAGACATCTGAACTGTCATTGAGGGGTTGGGCATTCTTTCTAAACAAGGAGCTCAAACACTTACCCAGATTTCAGGTCTGTAATTCGTAAACAATTAGTAGCATCCAGGCCTACTTTTCCATTTCTCACCACACTCGAAATGAACGGTGAAAGAGCAGGAGAAATTCTGTTCAAGGCAACTTCAGGAGACATTGTAGCGTTCTCTCTTCCTTCTATCTTTAGCTGTACAGGAACAGTAAGGGAGAAAAACAATTTTAAAGTATCCTACTTATTTGGTGTAAATTCACATATACTATGCCAACATCAAAGGAAAAACAAGCTTAGCGCTCTAGCGATCAGGAATTGAAGAGTACAAAGTTAACTTTTTTCTCCTACCTCTGCAATGATCAAAGAAACCCATTTATTCAATTCAAACTCAATATAAAGAATCTTTAATCCTAGGCTCCTTTAATTAAGATCCTATCCCTATGAGAAAGATAAATCAAATGGAAGGTCCTTCTGACCATTCACAGCCTAGCTGTTCTTGTAAGCATTCCCCTAGAGGCTGTAATTGACAAGCCACATTTGTTCTGCTTCTACTGACATCAACTAGACTTACAGTACTGATTGCAATGGGATTGCTCTCTCTACATATTTTCATTCGTAATTTGTAATACAACTACAAGCATAACCATCATCAGTATTACATTCACAACACTTCACTAAGAGCTAGACAGAGCATTTTGTGCTTCCTTCAAAGACTTTCCTATCAGTGATACTACCATGCTCTGAAAGGCACAAAACACATTGTGAAACTGTTATACACAAACTTCAAGCACAGCTTCTTCAGAAGCACTTGCAATTGCACAACCTTACGCTACATCAGTTAGGCCACTATAGGCACACTCGCTGCTTTCTAGACTAAATGCAGGAGCTGATCTTGTTTGTAATTTAAAATAGTCTCATGCTGAAAGCCTATACTGTGGGCAAAACCAGGCTGTGGCAGAAGTGGAAGAAAGAAAGGCAAGCAACCTATCTAACTGCTATAAATACATTTACTCATATTCTTGGTATGTTTACAGTTCTACCTGAAAATTAACTGAATTTCAGAGTTTTACAAAATAGGGCCACAAGTGACTCAGCGTAATATAAAATCACCACTGCAAATTTGGGCAGAAGGCCCCATAACTTAACTCTGGCCATTACAAACTCTTTATTATTCATCTACATTCACAAATAACAACGCGCTCTGTCTGCTGTATTCACAACATTTCTCTGTTTTTCCTAGCACTCAGCTTACAACCTTCAGTTGGCAACTAACAGATCTTCTGCAAACTGATAATTCCTTCCAGAAGGTAGCATCATTAATTATTTGAGCTATATGTTTTGTTCTTATGAAAGCCATTCACATGGAAGCAGTGTGAATGAGTCTTCAAGAGAACTTATCATAGCAACTTGGAGTAAAACAAAGGCCAGGCATTTTTGGGTGATCAAAAATACCCAGGGATTTCCTACAAATTGTAATTAATACAGTTTCCTGCACTTCATGGCAGCTATAGAAGCTTGAGACTGAATATCCATACACTAATATATAACTTGCTCTCCTTACACACACGATATAGCATAACTGACAATGGGCAGCCACTTACACTTGCCTGGCAGACATTTATGGCCACTCAGGACACTCCCTCCCTTTGGTTGGAGCTCTCTTAAAACCCCTTGCCAACTCACCCAGAAACACTGAGAAAACAAACTCAGAGTTAGCCTACATCAATGCAAAGACCAACAACTGAGCTTGAACAGCTAAAAAAAAATTAGTTTAAACTAGAATGACAGATATTGCACAAGAGTGGCTAACTCTGGGCACATTTTATTCCATCATGTTTTATTCTACTGCAGGGAGAGTAACTTCAGGCAGCAGGGCTGATGATGGTAAGGCCTTCTTGAAGCACGAAAAGCATGCTGAAATAGAGGCCATCCTATCACTTCATATACAGAGACCTCAACATCAGTTCTGATTATATGACATCCTTCCAGGGAACTCAGGTATGAGGGTAGAACTGTGACACGTGGAGATGCATGTGGTGACCAAAGGTGAAACAGTCGCTTTCTAAAGTGAATGACAGGGTGTTCTTTACCTTTCCACTAGTGGAGTACACAGGTAGTGTCAGCACAAGGCACTGCTCCTGGCTTTATTGCATCGCTTCTTTAAGACCCACAATACCTTCTACATCTCAAGCCAGCTATCGCACAACACTTAAAGGCTCCTATTGGTTACACTTACTGATTTATTTTGTAAACAAAGGGATCTGTAAACAAAGGGATTTACAAACAGTAACACAACCATACCATTTCCATAACTCTCAGTTCCCACAGACATCATCTTTTCCCCAGCTTAGCGGCCTGGCAATGCTGGGAACAGAGCACAAACCAAATTAACCCATGGGAATTAAACACCAACAAATAAATAACCCAAGAGGCAGTTTCCCTCCCTATCTAGGAGAAGTACAAAACGAGCAGCGGGACCCTTTCAGACTCAGCAGCCACGAGTTCAGGTCAGTCGAAGGCAAGCTCCGCAACGAGCACACGGAAACGAGCGTCCCCACCACCGAGCCAAACATTCGGCACGGGTTCAGCGACGCACAGAGGCGCTGCGGATGAGACCAAAGCGCACGGGAGCCTCCTGCGCCCGCCCCGCCGCCCAGCTCTGCCCGCACTGGGCGGGGACGCCCGGCGTCGCTCCTCGGCGTCGCTCCTCAGCCCCGTCCCGCTCCCCCCCTGCCGGAGTCGGGCCCTCGGCGCCGTTCCCGGGGCTCCAGCAGCCACGTACCGGCCCCGGGGCGGCGGGCGGGGCCGACCGAGGAGCCCGGCCCTCCGCCCCGGGATGTGCTGGTGCCGATCCCGGCCCCGCGCCGCCTCCCGGGGCCGGAGGAGGAGGAGGAGGCGGGAGCAGAACCAACGCCTCCCGCCGCCCCCCCCCCGGCGCCAGCCGGGGCGCTGGCGCCCTCCCTCCCGCCCGCCCGCCCGCCCCCCCCGGGCCTTCACTCGAGCCCCGGCCCCGGCCCCGGCCCCGGCCCCGCCATACCTACGGCGGCCGAAGCGCGGCCCCTTAGCAACGGCCGCGGCCACGCGCCCGTCCCGTCCGCCCGCGCCCGGCGTGCGCGCTCCCGCCCCGCCGCGCGACGTGCGCGCCCCCG